>NC_035178.2:13506140-13812144 GCF_001659605.2 Manihot esculenta
GCCCGATGTACCGTGGAGCTAGCTTACCTTTCTTCCCGAACCGAATCACCCCTTTCATCGGAGACACCTTGAGCAATACCAAATCCCCCTCCTGAAACTCTACTTGCCTTCTGCGGATATCTGCATAACTCTTTTGCCTGCTCACAGCAGTCTTGATCCTTTCTCTGATTATTGGTACCACTCTGCTGGTTATCTCTACTAGCTCAGGCCCTGCCAAGGCCCTTTCTCTAATTTCCTCCCAGCAGACAGGTGACCTTCACTTCCTTCCATACAAAGCCTCATAGGGAGCCATCCCTATGCTAGCATGATGGTTGTTATTGTAGGCAAACTCCACCAAAGGTAGATGCTGCCTCCAAGAACCGCCAAAATCTAGCACACACATTCTGAGCATATCTTCTATTGTCTGGATGGTCCTCTCTGATTGTCCGTCCGTCTGTGGATGGAAAGCAGTGCTAAAATCCAACCTGGTACCCATAGCACTCTGCAGACTCCGCCAAAACCTAGAGGTGAACTGGGGTCCTCTATCAGACACTATTGAAACAGGAGCCCCATGCAACCTGACCACTTCATCAACAAACACCTGCGCCAACTTGTCCACAGAATAGCCACTCCTGATAAGGATGAAGTGAGCAGATTTGGTCAGTCTGTCCACAATCACCCATATGGAGTCCAATCTGTTGGACGTTGCCGGTAACCCCACCACGAAGTCCATAGCTATATTCTCCCATTTCCACTCTGGAATCGGCAGTGGGTTAAGCATTCCAGCCGCTTCTAATGTTCCAGCTTCACCCTCTGGTATATTTCGCAGGCTGACACGAACTGTGCCACTTCTCTCTTTATAGCTGGCCACCAATAAACTCTTTTCAGATCTTGATACATATTGGTGGCTCCAGGGTGAACACTGTATCTGGCATTATGAGCTTCCCTCATAATGTCTCCCTTTAAACCTACGTCATCTGGTACACACAATCTATTCCCATAGCGAAGGATCCCTTTGCTGTCAAATCTGAACTCCTCATTCTTGCCTGACTGGACAGTCCTGGCAATCTTTACTAACTCTGGGACTTCATGCTGTTTCTGAGCCACCTGCTCCAGAAACACAGGTGTCACTCTCATCTGGGTTATCAAAATACCTGTACCAGACAACTCCAATTGTAGACCTTCATTAATGAGCTTGTGAAACTCTTTTACCACCGGTCTCCTCTCTGCCGTGATATGGGACAAACTGCCAAGTGATTTCCGGCTTAGGGCGTCTGCCACAACATTCGCCTTACCCGGATGGTACTGAATCTTGCAATCATAGTCACTAAGCAATTCTACCCACCTTCTCTGCCTCAAATTCAACTCTCTCTGACTCAAGATGTACTGCAGGCTCTTATGATCCGTGAAGATCTCACATTTCACCCCATAAAGGTAATGCCTCCACATTTTGAGTGCAAAGATTACTGCTGCCATCTCTAGGTCATGTGTAGGGCAATTCAACTCGTGCTTCTTCAGCTGCCTAGAAGCATAAGCAATCACCCTTTCATTCTGCATCAGCACACAACCCAGTCCCACTCGGGACGCATCACAATACGTTGTGAAGTCTTCATTACTAGTTAGCAGAGCTAACACCGGTGCCGACGTCAACCTCTTCTTTAGCTCTTCAAAGCTCTCTTTACACTGGTCGGTCCACACAAACCTCTGGTTCTTCTTAGTCAGTCTGGTCATAGGAGCTGCAATCTTAGAGAAGTCCTGAATGAACCTCCTGTAGTAACCTGCCAAACCCAAGAAGCTCTTGATCTCTGTCACTGAAGTGGGTCTAGGCCAGTTAGCCACAGCTTCTACCTTCTTGGGGTCCACTTCAATTCCATTTTCTGACACCACATGCCCCAAGAATGAAATGCTCTTTAACCAGAACTCACACTTGGAGAACTTGGCATACAAGCCATGCTCTCTCAGGGTCTGTAAGACTAACCTCAGATGATGGGCATGCTCCTCTACATTCCTGGAATACATTAAGATATCATCTATGAAGACAATAACGAAGTGATCCAGATACTGACTGAAAACTCTGTTCATGAGATCCATGAATGTTGCAGGGGCATTGGTTAACCCAAACGGCATCACAAGGAACTCATAGTGCCCATATCTGGTTCTGAACGCCGTCTTCGGCACATCTTCTTCTCTTATTCTCAGCTGATGGTACTCGGATCTCAGATCTATCTTGGAGAAACAACCTGCTCCTGCTAGCTGGTCAAATAGATCGTCGATCCTAGGCAACGGGTACTTGTTCTTGGTAGTGAATTTGTTCAACTGGCTGTAGTCGATACAAAGTCTGAGGAATCCATCCTTCTTCCTCACAAACAACACTGGAGCACCCCAAGGTGAGGTACTCGGTTGGATGAAACCCTTGTCTACCAGCTCTTACAACTGCTCCTTAAGCTCCTTCAATTCTGCTGGTGCCATCTTGTAGGGAGGGATAGAGATCGGTCTGGTTCCAGGCATCAACTCAATTTTGAACTCTATCTCCCTAACAGGTGGTAAGCCTGGCAGCTCGTCTGGGAAGACATCTAAAAACTCACTGACCACAAGCACTGAGGCGGGCTCTCTGACATGACTATCCAACTCTCTCACATGAGCTAGAAAACCCTGACAACCCCTCCTGAGCAACCTACGAGCCTGTAGGGCTGATATCAAACCTCTAGGAATACCCCTCCTATCTCCTCTGAAGACAACCTCTGACCCATCCTGACATCTGAACCTGACTACCTTGTCTCTGCAGTCCAAGGTAGCACCATGGGTAGATAGCCAATCCATCCCTAGAATGACGTCAAAATCTGTCAAATCTAGAACCACAAGGTCGGCTGAAAGGCATCTCCCGCAACAAAAACTGGACTATACTAGCAGACTGACTCTGCCACAGACGGGTCACACTTGGGTCCACTGACCCATAGGGGACACTCTAGCCCAGAGACCATCAAACCCAACCTCTTGACGGCCCTCGGAGCAATGAAAGAATGAGATGCACCAGGGTCCATTAAGGCATAAATATCTGAACAACCAATGATGAGATTACCTGACACCACGGTGTTTGATGCATTTGCCTCCTACTGTGTCATGGTGAAGATCCGTGCTGGAGCTGATGGACCTTCACCCCTGAAACCCGCTGAAGAAGAGGCTGCTCCTCTCCCTCGGCCTCTGCCACTGGCCTAAGTTGCGGCTGGAGCTGCTGGCTGAGCCACACTACCCGAAGCTGTCTGCTCGGACTGTGCCACAAAAGCTGCTTTAGGACACTCCCATGCCATGTGTCCCTCCTACCCACATCTGAAGCAGGCTGTCGTCCCAAACCGACATACTCCTTTGTGCGGCTTCCCACACTTCATACATACTGCATTGTCTGCACCTGAGCTCGAGCCACTTCCTAATCCCAGACTTGACTTGATCTTATTCCAGAACTTGTTCTTCTTTGACTTTTTGGTGGTACTGCTCCACCTCTTACTGCCTGAACTCAAAGAAGAAGGGTCTAACCTTCCCCCACCTGGGGTCTTGGAACCAGAAGGCTATGCCACTGACTGTTTAACTTTTCTCTCGATTATTGCACTAGCCTCTATTCTCCGGGCCATATCCACTATGGCATGGAAACTCTCCCTCTCTGCTGATTGGATTAAGGAGGAATACCTGGAATGAAGCCTCATGATATACCTCCTCGCCTTCTTCTGATCTGTGTCCAGATTTTGCTCGGCAAACGGCAATAGCTCCAAAAATCTATCAGTATACTCATCCACACTCATCTCCTATGTCTGCCTCAACTGCTCAATTTCAATCATCTTCAACTCCCTTGAACTGTCAGGGAAAGCCCATCCTGCAAACTCATTGGCAAACTCTTCCCATGATAGGCTATCCAACCTCGGGTTCACATAGTTTTTAAACCACTCTCGGGCCTTCTTACATTTCAGTGTGAACCCAGCCATCTGAATGGCTCTACTATCATCAGCTCCTAACTCATCTGTAATCATCTTGACCCTCCCAAGGTACTCAAACGGGTCATCACCTGTTTCATACTAGGGAGCACCCAGCTTTATGTAATCGGTCATCTTGACCTTGCTCCCTCCAGATGAGCCAGGCTTAGGTACTTGGGTTTCTGGGACAGTAGGTTCTGCTGGTGGTGGAGGAAGTGCAACATTCCCTGGGTTAGGGTTTGCTGTACCCGGAAAGAAAGATGGGGGTGGGTACATAGGGTACTGCGGGTATGGTGGGTAGAAAGGTGGGTATGGCATGTGAGAAGGGTAAGGGTTAAAGCTGGGGTAATCCGATGTACCTCCCATCGAATACCCGGGATTCTGCGAAAAGGGTGGGTACTGGAGTGGCTGAACAAACCCCGAGGCCTGAGTGCCTCCTTGAGACTCTCCCATGCCCTCTTCAGACATGCTCACACCAAGACTGCCATCCCTCCTCTAATCCACATCCATATCATCCCCCACATCTTCTGACACTCCACCTTGAACTGTTCCCCTTCTGCTCACATCAAAAGACCTTCTAGGGTCCCTTGATGTTCTCTCCCTGCTAGACCTGCAGGACATTGCCCTAGGCAATGCTGGAGGACGGGCATCCATGCCCTCGTCCTGAGGTGGTACTCCAGTCAATCGTGCAGATCGACGAGTTCCTCTCATCCTGATTACTGAAAAACAGCACACATCACATAAAACATTAGCATCAAATGGTTCATGTGAAAACACATGAACCCGCATCACATACATTACATACATAGCATATCATCAATGCACATGCATAAAATCATGGCATTTCAAATCATTATTCAAGACAGGACTCTACATCCTATCCTAGTGGACATGATTTTCCTATTGTGCTTGCCCTTCTAGAACATCTATGAGCCCGACACTCTCTAGGTCCGACCATGTGAACCTAGGGCTCAGATACCAATCTGTAACGACCCGAAAATCAGACCGCTATCGCCGCTAGAATCCAGATCGGCTTAAGACCGCCGAGACCCGTAGCAAGCCTAACATACACCCTGTATACCTATTTAATCCCATACATGATCAACATAAACATAAAAATTTTGAACTTTCTCATTCATTTACCAAACTTAACCTGTGCATGCACAACACATAAGTATAAACATCAATCCCCACACTAGAGTCCTCATCAAATGCTCCAATGGGGTAACATAACATACCTTAAGTTTGGTTTACATAAACATTGATAAAACATTTTATAGATCATGTACAAAGGGATTAACCAACATACTAGGGTCAAGCACAACTCTAAACCTCATTAAACATCATTACATTACATTACTGTACTATACTTTACATTACATCATTTTCATGTCCACATCTAGCTATTATAAAAAACATGACTTCTTATTCTTGCTGACCTCCTGATTCTATCCCGTACCTGCAACCTGGGGGATTAAGGGAATGGGGTGAGCTACTAGAGCCCAGTGAGCAGAATAGTAAAATATTTAAAACATATGCTATCATGGAATGCATCACATCACAAACAAATCACATTAAGGATGAACTTGTCACCAATAGCCCACTACACATTCCAATAGTGCCAGGGGCGTAGAATGGGCCTCACTGATCTTTCTCTTACATTAACATAACATAACATTCCAATATGCCAGGGGCGTAGAATGGGCCTCACTGGTCTTTCTCTTACATAGTGCCAGGGGCGTAGAATGGGCGTCACTGGTCTTTCATACCGTATCATCACTATCTCATATCATATCATATCATAGTGCGAGCTAAAAGATCATCCAACATTCATCCACATCAACAACATAATATGCAATGCAACATATTCGTGAGTTCTAATGCAAGCACCCTAATATATCTCATGGCATTCATGATGCGTGAATCATGCTAAAACTTTCATTATTTACTTTGAAATGTAAGGAGTCATTCTACTCACCTCTAGCTAGCTCTGACAAGACACTGAAGTAGCTGACTCACTGCTGGGGTCCTCGGTTCCTCGGGTCCGAACCTACACAGGTGGACTCAAATGAGGGACCAAACATACATGAACATGACTCTAAAATACTCCCTAAAAACCCCCCAAAACACCTTAAAACAATCATAGGAATCATGCAAAGGAAGGCTGAACAGGGCACTTTCGGCGGCAGGTTCGGCGGCCGAAAGTCCCTTCCAGAGACGAAAATCATGCATGTTCAGCGGCACCTTCGGCGGCCGAATCTCCCCTCCAGAGCCGAAAGTCCACTTTCGGGGGCAGGGTTCGGCAGCCAAAGGCTGGCCTCCACAGGCAGGTTCGGCGGCCGAAAGTCCTTCGGCTGCCGAACCTGAATT
The DNA here is from genome assembly GCF_001659605.2 of Manihot esculenta. Classification (NCBI taxonomy): domain Eukaryota; kingdom Viridiplantae; phylum Streptophyta; class Magnoliopsida; order Malpighiales; family Euphorbiaceae; genus Manihot; species Manihot esculenta. The sequence continues at coordinate 13,512,452 of NC_035178.2, forward strand.
CTTCCAAAGGGCAGAACTCAGCCTCCACATGCACATTTTGTCTCCCAAAGCATTCAAACATGCATTTACCTATTCTACAACATGCATACACAAGCAAATAAGCATTTAGGGGTCTCAAACTATCCTAAACCCCAACACAAACACAAAGGCAACTCAAACAACATACATTACTCATAAACTCAACATTAACCTTAACATACAATCAACTAACTTACACATGCATTTCTACCCTATAAACTTCATAAAACTTGTTTAAAACATACAAGAAAGGTAGGATCTGGGCTTACCTCTTGAAGATCGAGAGGAAAGACGATCCTAACTTGGAGATGGTAGAAATCTAGCTCCTTGGACCTCCAAGCTCCGAAACTTGCTCTAAGCTTCAAAAATCTTCAAAACTAAGTTAAAACTTGTTAAAACTCGAAGGATTTGAGGAAGAACATCAAAACCAACCATGGGAGGGCATGGACTCACTGTTGGCCGAAAATAGGGGAGAAAGCTCGCCCATTTTCGGCCAAGGGTCCTTTTATAGGTGGCAAGCCAGGCCACCTTCGGAAGCCGAAGGCGACTCCAAAACGCATGCATGTTCGGCGGCCGAACATGAGCCACATTCGGAAGCCTAACGTGCCCCCCCTAAACTATCCCACGTTCGGTGGCCGAACTTGAGGTTCGGCGGCCGAACCTGTAAATGCCTCTATGGTCTTTTTCATTCAAAACTCAATTTCTTTCTTACTTAAAACCTTAAAATACATTAAAACATCTTATGAAAACATGATTTTACCCTTCTAGAGGTTTTCGACATCCGAGATTCCACCGGACGGTAGGAATTCCGATATCGGAGTCTAGCCGGGTATTACAGCCGCCGGGTCAATTGAGGGCATTGAGCTGGCGAAGAAAGATTTGGCTGTGCCTTCTGGGGGTATTTCTGAGGAGATGCCTGGGACATGCCTTGCCGACGTCAGCAGCCCTAGGGGCGAGAAAGAGACCAGCCCGGCAGGGGGAGATATTCAGGGGGACGTTACTGAAGTTGCCCCTGTGATTGAAGAAGGGGGGTCCGGTCCGGCTAATGATAAGGTCGTAGTGGAGGAGGTAGGAAGTAAGCGTCCTCCTCCTTCTGAAGAGCCTGCCCCCGCTCCTACTCGGAAGAAATCCAGGGCTTCCAAGGGGTCGGCTCCAGCTCTCCCTCCTCTTGAGAAGAAAAAAGCAGCTCCAGCTCTCCCTCCTCTCGATAAGGAGAAGGATGTTCCCATGGTGCCCCTAATGTCTGCTCCTAACAATGACATCTTGAATGCGGAGGACATCACTCATCAGTCTCCTGCGAGCATAGTTGCCAAAATCATTAAGGAGCGGATGTTTGGCGGCATCATAGAGGCTTCAAACCCACACTTGCTTGCCCTTACTGGTCTTCTAGCCAGTTCCACTAGGGAGCAGGCTGCGTTCCAGTCTCGACCTCGAGGGGAGCTTAGAGACACGATCAGGGAAATGCTCTTGATGGTAAGTTACTCCCCTTTTTATTTTCGCTTTAGCTTTCTTGAATTCTTTATCTTGATGGTTGTCTTTTTGTATCAGGTGATGGGCCTCTTTATGGAGGTGGATACTGTGACCACTCTCTCCGGGAATCTGTAGATCGCCGGATTGAGGAGGCACGCCTGGAGGAGAATCTATCTGCAACCAGTGATGCTAGGGGCAACCTTGCGGCAGCTCGAGAGCATACTAGGTCCCTCCAGATAGAGCTGCATACAGCACTGGAGGCCTTAAAAAGGGCTGACGGGAAGACTGCCGAGGCGCAAGAGCATGTCAAGTCCTTGGAAGCGGAGTTATCTCACACTCGAAGGGTTCTTAAGGAATCTGACGAGAGGGCAGCTGCAGCTGAGGTCCACTGTGAAGAAGTCTTGAAGCAGCTGTCCTCCATGGTGGAGACCCTTTGTGAGAAGGATGCGGCTGTGAGCCAGAGGGATGAGGTCTAGCGTCAGTACGATGCTATGAAGGCCTATCTCGAAGGAGCTCAAGCTCGTTTTGACAAGATGAAGGCTCAGAAGGAGGGAGCACTAGCTCGTGTGGAAGTTCTCGAGCAGGAGCTGAGTAAGAGCTCCGATCGCATCAGAGATTTGGCCTCAGCGGCAGAAGAATCTAAACTTCGCAATCAAGAGCTCAGCCATGAGGTCAAGGCTTTAGAGCACAGATGTTCACCCCTGCTCGAGGACGCCAGACTCGTTGATGATAGGATTCAGTTGGAGTGTGAGAGGCGTCTGATGGAGTATAGGGAGTCCCCTGAGCTGAAGAAGGAGATTGAACGGGCCTGTGAAGCTCGTCTTCAAGATTACAAGGACTCTCCTGAGTTGAAGGCAAAGATAGCTGAGGCCAGCCAGGCACAACTTGCAGAGTACAAGGCCTCTGATGAGATGAAGTCGGCTATTTGGAAAAAAGGCTTCTGCATGTTCGTGACTGGTTTCAATCGAGGTTTAAGAGAAGCCAGACTTGCTCCTTCCACCCTGCTATCAGAGCTCCGAGCTGCGGAGGTGGATTCTAATGGCGAGAACATACTCTACGGGGAGGATGACCAGCCCCTGCCCAAGGGAACTTCTCACACTTCAGCTGGGCCCTCTAATGAGGACACTGAGCTAGGAGAAGAGGATGAAAGGGCTGTCGAAGATACCGAGCCTCCAGGGCTGAAGATTGTACTCTATGTGGGTGATGGGAGATCTGAGCAAGAGGGCGCTAGACCTCCCACAAGCAGTAATGCAGATGCTAGTGTGGAGAATAGCAATGTAGATAGTGAAACGCCTAGAAATGTAAGTCCTTTGAGGACAATCTTCCCTCCAGTAATCTTAGATGATTAGATTATAAATTTCCCTTCACCTTTAATGAAATTTTATTTTTGCTTATTTGAATTCTTTTTTGTTTTTCATTTATTTTTGAGCTGTTCTTACCTCTACTTGTCAAAAATGTAACACTTAAACTATGTGCTTCGTAAATTTATCTATTTTTCCTTTTTACCTTCAAACCCGTCAGAGCTGAAATTCTATCAATTGACTGAACTTTTGACTTATAAATTTATCTATTTCACTAAGGCATTCTTATCTGTAAGCTCTTTCCGAGCTAGACTAGCCGTACCCATGAGCTCTGTTTTTAACAGTGGACTGAACTCTCGACCTACGAGTTTTTATGATTCTTGTAAGGGCATCCTCATTTTTCTCTTATTACTTTGTTACTATGAGCTCGGGCATACAACCTTTGTTTAATAATAATAAGTCAGATCATGTACCTTTAAAGGTGATGAGCAGGGCTGGCCTTTTTGCTTTTAGTTCTGACTTGATAAGAACTGAAGCTGGGGTCTCATCTGCTCACGCCATTGGATTTCTCCTCGGGTTGCCCCTTTACCTCCTCAGCATTTATTACATGAGTGGTGATGGGGTAAATCCCTGGACTTTATTTGTAACTGTGCAACTTCATTTTAGACGATTTTACCTCTCTTTCTGGTTATGAGCTCGGATATCTAGTCCCTCTTGAAGTGACCCTTTGTCAGTCGGTGCAGTCTGGGCTGTATGCTCCACTAGGATGGGGAGTTCAGCTTTTTTGTCGTTTTCCTCTCCCAGGGTCATTTTTGCTAAGTGTTTGTTTACTGTGAGTTAATCCGAGCTATGGGCAGGGTCTCTTGCTTTTGTCGTGAGTCCGTCCATTTAGTGGATTAAGCAGCTCGGATTTTTGTTCTTTGCTTAGACTTTTGCGCTATCTGTGTGACGGGCTCAGGAGTTTGGAATTTCATCTTCCTCACTGTGAAGTCAATACTTAATTTCTTGCTTTCTTGACGAGCCTTATGTGGGTTGTGTTTCAGGGATCTAGGCCGTTTTTGCTCCGGGGAGATCTTGGAGATCCCGCCGGCTGTTTTTGCTCCAGGAGATCTTACGGGATCTTGGCCGTTTTTGCTCCAGGAGAACTTACAGAATCCTGGCCGTTTTTACTCCAGGAGATCTTACGGGATCCTGGCCATTTTTGCTCCAGGAGATCTTACGGGATCCTGGTCGTTTTTGCTCCAGGAGATCTTACGGGATCCTGGCCTTATACCTCTTTGAGGTCTTGCGCAAGATTCGGGCTCATTGGCCTTACTGTCGATTCGTCATCTCAGCCGGTTTTGTGGTGTCGGGGGCCTTTTGGGAGCCCGGCCACCTACCTAACTGAGGTCTTGGGCATTTATGCCTGTTTCATTTTTTTTTTCTTTCATGAAAGCGATGTGAGTAGAGACAAATAATGAATAGGGACGATAATCAACGTCTATTTTATTATTATGCTTTAAGATACAATAGGTCTTTTACATTTGACGATACCTTAGGGGAAGTACCTTTTCAAGTGCTGGATATTCCAGGCATGGGGCTCAGGGTTTCCCTGCATATCTTCAATTCGGTATACTCCTGGCTTGACCACTTTTGCTATTCTGAAGGGGCCCTCCCAGGTCGGTGCCAACTTGCCTACTGCCGCTCTTTTTCCCGTAGCCTCCAGGTTTCTTAGGGCCAGGTCTCCCACCTTTAGGCTTCTTTCCCTGACCCTTTGGTTGTAATAACGGGCGGCCTGTTGTTGATAAGCGGCAGTTCGGACTTGAGCTTCCTCCCTAACCTCTTCGAGAGCATCCAGGTTGCTCCTTAACTTGTCATCGTTAGTGCTGCAAATTTGGACTCGATGAGTGGGGATTTGCAGCTCGACTCCTTTTCTTCCCCCTACGGCTCATCCGACCTCCTGTTCCCCCAACAATCATGTTGATGGTCCCACTAGACCCATCATTCACTGGTCCAGCTCCCGCTCTCCTTGGCACTTGGGCTGCCGGATTGGGCTGAGGCCTCTGTCCCTCCGGTTTCTTCATGAAGTTCTTGAGGTGCCCTCTTTTTATCAGCCTCTCGATCTCTGTGATCAACTGGAAGCAGTTATTGGTGTCGTGGCCGTGCGTACGATGGTACTGACAATATTTGTCAGGATCTCGCTGGTTTGCTTCCGTTTTCATAGGCCTGGGCCATTGGAGGAACTCCTTGTCCTGGACGGCCATGAGCACTTCGGCTCTAGAGGTATTGAGTGGGGTCAGCTTTTCTGGAATCCACGGAGGGAGTGGCCTCTGTTCTGAGACCCGAGGAAGGAGAGGTCTTTGGTCCCTTCGCTCCCAGGGTTGTCTGTAAGGCTCAGGCCTCTTGCCATGCTTTTTCTCGTGCCTCTCCGGCCTCCTTCCTTCGGTGCTTTCTCCTTATCTGTCGCTCCCCTGGCGAACCTGCTTGTCACCAAGGCATCATCCTGCCTTATGTATTTTTCAGCCCGCTTCATCAGATCGGCCAGTGAGGTCGGAGGCTTCCTGCTCAATGAGCCAAAGAACTCGGCAGAGGTCGTCCCCTTCTGCATGGCTTCCACCGCCCTTCCCTCATCTAGCTCGGGAATCTGTAGGGCCTCCGTATTGAAACGGGTGATGTACTCCCTGAGCTATTCGTCTCTCCTCTGCCTGGGCACCCCGACGATAAACCGGCTGATGAAGCGAGTGGCCAGATCTCCAAGGCTGCTGATACTTCAGGCCTCAAGGTTATTAAACCACGCCCGTGCTGGCCCCGAGAGTGTCGTTGGGAATACCTTGCACATCAGGGCATCTGACAAAGTCTGCAGCTCTATGAAAGTCTTGTAGTTCAAGACATGCTCCCGGGGGTTTCCCGCTCCGTCGTATGCGGCCACAGGCGGCATCATAAATTTTTGGGGACAGTCTCTTGCTGTACCCACTTCGAGAAGGGCGAAGAGGTGGGCAGGAGAACTTGATTCTGATCCTTCGTTCCCAACTAGGCCAAGAGCTGCTCTCTCATTTTTTGTAGCTTTTGGTCTACACTTTCCTCCTCCTGCCTGGGTTTCTTCTCCAGGTGGTACTCCTCCTCTTCCATTTCGCTTCTCGTCCACCTGGTTGTTCCGGCAGAATAACTGTCGGCCCCATTGTTCTCAATCATCTCTCTCATCCTCCTTCCATGAACCTTGGCCTCTGGTTCTTCCTCTTCCCCAGCTCTTCTCTCCCTTTCTCCGGTTTCGCGGCTAACTGTTTGGGGATGTTTGAGGGTAGATTGAGGTTCATTGGTCTGGGGCTCTTCTACCACTGGCAATACGTTTGCTAGGGTGCTAAGGCCCCGTTGTTGCATTATCTGCCCCAGCCAGTGGGCGGTGTTTTGTAGTTGAAGGGCGATGGTTTGGAGGTCCTGGTTGGACAAGGTAGCGGCGGAAGCATTCCCTGCCAGGCTTGGCGAGGGGTTGAAAGGAATGGGTGGTTGATTGTTTGCAGTTGTAGGACTGGAAAAGGAGAACTACTACCCCTCTTGGGCAGAGCTCAGGTCATTTGGAGTGACGTTGTTTTCGTTGTGGTTAGCCATTGTAGATCTCAGTGGGTATTGTGAGAGTGGAACTCCAGTGATGAAAAGATCACCTTCGTTCCCACAGACGGTGCCAATTGATGATCTGAGATCCAGAAAATAGGGTTTTTAAACTTAGGAAGACTTAGACCTAGAGGGAGTATCTCCCTCTTTTTTTTGTTTCCTCCGTCTGCTAATGACGTATAACAGACTGGCTATCACTGGGCCACCTGTCCCTGCCACGTTGATACAGACGTACGAGGAAATCAGATTTTTGTTCCATACGTAACGGCCCCTGATTCTCCCCGGGCACGCATGCGGATGGTCCCACAAGGCAAATGGGCTGAACTCCTTCCTGGTTCCGAGTTGGGCCGGAAGATAAGGTTAAGACTAGACCTAGAGGGGATCTGTTCATTGGGCCGAAAGAGCTGGGCCGGCCTGATTGAAGAATCTGACTGGAGCCCGGTCTTTAAGCTGAGCGGGCTGGATCTGGCTCTTGGAGGAGACCTAGAAGCCTTCAGAGTATAGGTTGTCCTAATGGGTCTGGCCTTAGACCGGGGTGAAGAAATCCAGCGGTCATCAAATTTAAATTAATTTAATTTATTCATTATTTTTATTATTTTTAATCTAAACATAAATCTTTATTTTTATAAATAATAATCATTTTTATCATAGATTATTAGTCTTTTTATAATATTTAAAATCTGAATTTTACATAATTTTTTATCATTAAAACATAAAAATTATTTTTTAAAATTAAAAAACAATATAATAAATTTCTTAATATTAATTATACATGTATTAAGTATTAATAGTTAATAATAAATTAAAATAATTTTTATAAAAAGCAATTATTAATTAAAAACAAACAAAAAAAATAAAAAATAAAAAAGTTCTCAAAAACTAATTAAGTAAAAGCGAAATCAATTCTTACAACATTTTAATAATTTTGGCAAGATTTACTTTTAATTTAAAATCAATTCTCACGAGAATTAAAAAAATTAAATTCTTACATTTTATCAAATACAAAAGAATTTTTTTTTTAATTTTTTAAAATTAGACATTCATATAGTTTTCAACAGGTTAGATTTAGAAAAAATACTAACCGAAGAAAGGGCAATTTTAGTATAGAGATGACTTTTTATTATTAATTATACTACTTAAAGGTATATTTTTTTAACATTAATTAATGTAAAATTTGAAATGATTTAAAATATTAATAAAATACGTGAAGCCAGGACACCAGTTGGCAAAGCCACTCCTTGGAAGGGAGAAAATGTTCAAGATAAACAAGAAGGTTATAAAAACAAAATTTGAAAAGGGGAAGTAAAAGCCAAAAGGGAATTTACATATGAAGGGAAAATGAAAATGAGCCATTGAATAATTAATGCAGGTGAGCAAAGGTTGTGGTTACCATTATGGTGAAGAGAGAACATGTCAGCCTACCCATTTTTTATTTAATTCCTACCTTTCTGGTGGTTACCATTATGGTGAAGACAGAACATGTGAGCCTACCTTTTTTTTATTTAATTCGTACCTTTTTGGTAAAGGAAGAAATTCAGTGCTTAGGTTACATGGGTGAATGATCTGTACTTAATTGAAATAGATTGTGAGGCAGAGAAGTCTGCTAAGCTGCCATACACAAATAGGTGCCGGAAATTAAAAGAGCAGAAGAGAGCAATTGGAATTCAGAAGTGGAAAAGGAAGGAAACAGTGAGTTCTTATTGTAATCTCTATAGTGGTTTTTTAATTCTTCTCATCTTGCTTTTGTTTGCATGATATGATTATGCTTTGCTCCCATTTGCAGAGTATGTAGTGATTCAATAGTAATCAAATATTTAAAATGGAAATTAAACCTATTCCCAGTGGAAGTGATGTGTGTTTGTTTTTCAATTCATACTCGTTCAATCTACCATAATTGAGCAAGCAAACTTAAAGCCTCATACCAATTACCAACCCCACAATTCCTAAATTTTCAAATAACTCTCACATGGAGAATCACGTTTAATTATGCAAATTCTCCAAAATTTTCACCAAGTTGTTAAAAAATCAGCATCAATTCACAGACACCAAGAACAAAAGCTTTTTTTTTTTTCATTATAGATGACACTGTTAATATATTTGCCTTAGGCCATTATCTTGAATCTTTTTATATGTCGTTTTGGTTATTAATATTAGAGATTTTTATTATCATTATTATTTGTTTGCATGTTATATAATAATGATTATCATCCCTGGTTACTTATTATTATGTTGTTAATAATAAAATATAGCTAGTATGATTATTAATTGATAATCATGAGATGATTATGTATATGTTGATATAATTCAATAATCATAGATACTTATTAGAGAACAAAGTATTGGATGGACCCGCATTGAGATCACTTCATGGTTATTGTCATAAGTAAATCTCAAAGTAGTTATGCCTTAATCCTTTGACTTGAAATTGTCATAGTTTCCAACATAAGGACTATTATGTTTTGACATAACCAAACATTGTCTTTAATTGGACAATCATAAAGATTATGATTGAGCATAATAGAAATTATGTAGAGGATATTGAACAATCAATATAGGATTTGTCCCTCTCTTTGAGAGAGATATCTTCTGGACCCTTCGATAAGTGAGACTGAGAAATGCATGGCCGTGCTCAAATGAATTGATAGTGTGATCAATATCATTTGAATTTATCAGTCTACTTAGAGATCGAGAAATCATAAGTTTGAACATTATAAGTTTAACATTGACCATGACTTATGTTCAAACTAGATATCGTGTGACAAAGGGATTAATACATATTCTATTTATTAGGATTTATCGGACTATTGATCCTCATATTAGTTGGGTAGTCATAATGTCTTGCTAGAGGCCACTTATAACTTATGAGCCTTGTGGGACTGGGCCTATTGCCAATTAATGTGAACTTATTGGATCACACACAAAAGAACGTTGTTGATGTGCTATGACATATTAATGGGCTAAAAGCCTAAAGCCCATTAATATAATTAATAATAATAAAGTGTCATTATTATTAATCATTAATTAATAATAATTTATTATTATAAGATAATAGTATTTAAAAAGATTTGCAGTCTATTTGTAACTGTTACAGATAAAGAACTCTATCACATAAGATATTTGAGTATATGCGAGATTGTGATAGTGGATTCTGAACACAACTCTTTTGAGAGAACAAAAAGACTGAAACATATAAATACTCCTTCTACGAATTGTGGAGTGATGGTTTTTAGAAAATTCAGTCTAACAGTTGCAGATTGTGGAGCACATAATCTATCCATCCTTGAGAGAGCTAGCACTCTAGAAGGATAGAAGACATTCGTGTGGATACCATTGAGGGTGTTCGTTTGAAAAAGCAGCACCATCAGTCTGGTATTGTATCTTCTCGACGAGATTAACAGGTTAGTCTCATATCCTTCCTTTGAAATAAACGAAGCACTCGGATTTTGGGAAAGGAAGTCAAAGATTTTTTTTTTCCGCTGCGCCTTTGGGTTGCAATAACCTCTGGATTTCCTAACAGTGGTATCAGAGCCAACCTGTGCTTTTCGTTTAAGTTAATTATGCCATGATTGATGTGATATATGTGACATATGCTTATTTGAATGGCATGATAATTATGGTTAAATTTATGGATGAATCATTGGATCATTTAGGTAATTTTTGTTAGAAATTTAAATTAATAAAAAAAATTTAGATTCACGATGAACAGTCATCGTGAACCCAGAAATTGCTAAGGACCAGCTACTGCCAACCATCACCTGTGAAGGCCACAGGCGAGCACGCGGTGGGTCCCACCGCTGACGCATGCTCTATCGGCTGGCTACCAAAGCAACGATGGGGAGGTGGTCATATGTGTTGGCATGCATATTGGGAATCCTGATTTTCAATTGTGGACTGCCGCTGTCAGAGCAAGCTGGCCAGGGAGCACAAGCGTTGCGTCGTCTCCAGCCTCTCGGACTGGCGGTTTGAGCGGCAGACTTTTCATCCGGTGGGCCGCCGGGGACTTCGAAGCCAAGATGAGTCTCGACTCCTCTCGATTTCTGCGAATCGCGAGCTCGCCGGTGCTATTTCGAGCTCGCCATTGTACGATCTTCTGGGCGACGAGCTCGACTACGATGGACAGGTAGACATGCAATATTTGCGCGTCGGGCTGGCTACGGTTGAAGCTGGACGGGTCGACAGGTTGCCTGCAATGGCATGTGGCGGCTAGGGAAACCTTTTTGAGGAAGAAGATGATGCCCTAATTACAATTCTGCCCCTGGAAATAATTTAAAATAAAAAAAAAGAGAAAATACATTATTTTCTTTTAGTCTTTAAATCAGATTTAAATGACTATGTAAAATAGTTTTATTATTTTGTCATATATTAGTATGAGATACTATGCATAATAGTCTATATATATATGTATGCATATAGGATACTATAATATATATATGCAAGACAAAATAATTAAAATTAAAAGTTGAACCCTCACTCTAAATTTTAAATTTTAATGCCACCCATATATTAAATACCTATCAAGACTAAGATCACCAAAATGCAGGTTTTGCCAAAGCAAAGTGCTTAGTGTAACGACCCGAAAATCGGACCGCTACCGGCGCTAGGATCCGGGTCGACTTAAGGCCGCCGGGACCCGTAGCAAGCCAAACATACATCCTGGAAACCTGTTTAATCCCATACATGATCAAGAAAATACATAAAAATTTAAAACTTTTCTTTCATTCATACACCAAACTCAACCTGTGCATAAACATAATCATAATCATAGTCATGACCCCTCTGTGGGATCTCATCAATGCCCCAATGGGCGATACATCATACGTTGAGTTGGTTTGCATAATCATCATAAAATATTTAAGATCATGTATTAAAAGGGATATCTTATACATATAGTCAAGCACAACCTCTAATCCTCAAAGTCATTACATACCTAAAACTGTACTTTTACATAACATTAATACATTTATCATGTCCACACTATCTATTACATATACATGACTTCATTACTCTTGCGGACCTCCTGGTCTACCCTGTACCTGCAATCCTGGGGAAAAATGGGAGAGGGGTGAGCTACTAGAGCCCAGTGAGCAGAATAATAAAAACATTTAAATCATATGGATAATGGAATGCATCACATCACAGCTAATCACATCAAGGATGAACTTGTCACCAATAGCCCTCTACATAGTCCAACTGTGCTAGAACGTAGAATGGGTCCTAGTCTTTCCCTTACATAACATAGCATAACATAACAGTCCAACTGTGCCAGAACGTAGAATGGGTCCTGGTCTTTCCCTTACATGGTGCCAGCGAACGTAGAATGGGTCCCACTGGTCTTACATTCCATACCGTACATATCACATCGTCATATCATAGATCGAGGGCTTTGGATCATCCAACGTTTATCCACATCAATCAACAATAAAGTATACAATGCAACATATTTGTGAATTCTAATGCAAACAACCTAGTACATCTCATGGCATTCATGATGCGTGAAGCATGCTAAAAAGTCCATTATTTACTTTAAAACATAATGAGTTATTCCACTCACCTCTGGGTAGCTCTGACCAGACACTGGATCAGCTGACTCACTGCTGGGGTCCTCGGTTCCTCGGGTCCGAACCTACACAGGTGGACTCAAATGAGGGACCAACAAACAAGAACATAACTCTAAACTACTCCCCAAAAACCCCCTAAAACATCATGAAACAATCATAGAAAAACATGCAAGAGAGGGCTGGACAGGGCACTTTCGGCGGCAGGTTCGGCAGCCGAAAGTCCCTCCAGAGCCGAAAGTTAGGCAGGTTCGGCGGCACCTTCGGCGGCCGAAACTCCCAGACAGTGGCGAAACTCATGCATGTTCGGCGGCACTTTCGGCGGCCGAAACTCCCAGACAGAGACGAAAGTCTCCTTTCGGGGGCAAGCTTCGGCAGCCGAAGGCTGCCTCCACAAGCATGTTCGGCGGTCGAAAGTTCATTCGACTGCCGAACCTGGTTTCTCCCTTAGTGGCAGAAACTCAGCTCTCCTATGCACATTGCCTCCAAAACTACCCAAATCATGCATAACCTATTCTACAACATTCCCAAACATACACAAACAAGCATACAAGTTCCTAGGGGCATCAAACCATCAAAAACCCCAACTACAACACATCAAGCAACTCACATTATTCATAAACACATATAAAACCCATAAACCTAACCATGAGCTAAACATGCATTCTACCCCATAGATCTACTTAAAACTTGCTTAAAACATGCAATGAGCTTAAGATCGGCTCTTACCTCGTGGAGACCGAGAGAGACGACCTAAACTCGGAGATGGGAGGGGTTGAGTTCCCTTGAACCTCAAAGCTCCAAAACTTTGCTCAAAGCTTGAAAATCTTCAAAACAACGTAAAAACTCATGAAAATCGAGTAGGATTGGAAGGAAAGAACTCAAGATCGGTGAGGGACGGCGGAGAGCTCACCTTGGCCGAAAATGGGGAAAAAGCTCGCCCGTTTTCGGCCACGTTCGGGGGCCGAACGTGCCTCCGCATGCATGCCATGTTCGGCGGCCGAACTTGAGGTTCGGCGGCCGAACCTGGACTTTCCTCACTTATGCTTTCGGGGGCCTAAAGGCGCTCCCGAAGGCATGCATGTTCGGCGGCCGAACCTGAGTTTTCCTCCAAGGGTGTTTTTATGCAAAAACTCATTTCCATTTTACTTAAAATCATCAAAAACATTAAAACATTTCATGAAAACATGGTTTTACCCTTTCTAGAGGTCTCCGACATCCGAGATTCCACCGGACGGTAGGAATTCCGATACCGGAGTCTAGCCGGGTATTACATTCTCCCCCCCTTAAGAACATTCGTCCCCGAATGTTCCTCAACTAGCACATAGCATGGCATAAAGCATAACATACATACATAGCACATAAACACATAGAGATCTAACCTTAAAAGAGATGAGTGTACTGCTGGAGCATAGACTCCCGTGTCTCCCAAGTGCATTCTTCGAAATTGTCGTGGTTCCACAGGACTTTCACCATCGGGATTTCCTTGTTCCTTAGCTTTCTGATCTGGGTGTCTATAATCCGTACTGGCAGTTCAACATAGGTGAGATCCTCTTGGACCTCCACATCAGGCTCACTAAGAACCTTGCTCGGATCTGACACAAACTTCCTCAACATTGAAACATGGAAAACCAGATGGATTCTTTCCATTGAAGCAGGTAAATCCAGCTTGTACGACACATTCCCAATCTTTTGCAAGATTTCAAAGGGTCCGATGTATCGTGGGGCTAGTTTACCTTTCTTCCCGAAGCGAACCACTCCCTTCATAGGAGACACCTTGAGTAATACCAGATCCCCTTTCTGAAACTCTAACTGCCTTCTGCGGATGTTTGCATAGCTCTTCTGTCTGCTTGCAGCAGTTTTGATCCTTTCTCTGATTATGGGTACTACCCTGCTAGTAATCTCTACTAGCTCAGGCCCTGCCAAGGCCTTTTCTCCAACCTCTTCCCAGCAAACAGGTGATCTGCACTTCCTTCCATATAAAGCTTCATATGGAGCCATCCCGATGCTAGCATGATGGCTGTTATTGTAGGCAAACTCCACCAAAGGTAGATGCTGCCTCCAAGAACCGCCAAAGTCCAGCACACACATTCTAAGCATATCCTCGATAGTCTGGATGGTCCTTTCGGACTGTCCGTCCGTCTGAGGGTGGAAGGCAGTACTGAAATCCAACCTAGTACCCATGGCATTCTGCAGACTCCGCCAAAACCTGGAGGTGAACTGGGGCCCTCTATCTGACACTATCGAAACAGGAACCCCATGCAGCCTGACGATCTCATCGACGTACACCTGCGCCAACTTGTCCACAGAATAGCCACTCCTGACAGGGATGAAGTGAGCAGATTTGGTGAGTCTGTCCACAATCACCCATATGGAGTCCAATCTGTTGGACGTCGCCGGTAACCCCACTACGAAGTCCATAGCTATATTTTCCCATTTCCACTCTGGAATAGGTAGCGGGTTAGGCATTCCAGCCGGCTTCTGATGTTCCAGCTTCACCCTCTGACACACTTCGCAGGCTGACACAAACAGTGCCACTTCTTTCTTCATAACTGGCCACCAATAAACCTTCTTCAGATCTTGATACATCTTGGTGGCTCCGGGGTGAACGTTGTATCTTGCATTATGAGCCTCTCTCATAATGTCTCCTTTTAGCCCTATGTCATCTGGTACACATAGTCTGGTCCCATAGCGGAGGATCCCTTTGCTATCGAATCTGAACTCACTATCTTTGCCTGACTGAACAGTCCTGGCAATCTTCACTAACTCTGGGTCCTCATGCTGTTTCTGAGCCACCTGCTCCAGAAACACGGGTGCCACTCTCATCTGGGCTACCAAAGCACCTGTACCAGACAACTCCAACTAAAGACCTTCCTCAACGAGCTTGTAAAACTCCTTCACCACTGGCCTCCTCTCTGCCGATATGTGGGATAAACTGCCGAGTGATTTTCGGCTTAAGGCGTCTGCCACAACATTCGCCTTATCCGGATGGTACTGAATCTTGCAATCATAGTCACTCAGCAGCTCCACCCATCTTCTCTGTCTCAAGTTCAAATCTCTTTGACTCAGGATGTACTGCATGCTCTTATGATCTACAAAGATCTCACATTTAACCCCATAGAGGTAGTGCCTCCACATCTTGAGTGCAAAGATTACTGCTGCCATCTCCAGGTCATGTGTGGGGTAATTCAACTCATGCTTCTTCAGCTGCCTAGAGGCATAAGAAATTACCCTTTCATTTTTCATTAACACACAACCCAAACCCACTCGGGATGCATCACAGAAGACCGTGAAGTCCTCACTGCTAGCCGGCAAAGCTAACACCGGTGCCGAAGTCAACCTCCTCTTAAGCTCTTCAAAACTCTCTTCGCACTGGTCGGTCCACACAAACTTCTAATTCTTCCTGGTTAACTTGGTCAGAGGAGCTGCAATCTTTGAGAAGTCCTGAACGAACCTCCTGTAGTAACCTGCCAAACCCAAGAAACTCCTGATTTCTGCCACTGAAGTGGGTCTAGGCCAGTTAGCCACAGCTTCTACCTTCTTGGGGTCCACTTCTATCCCATTTTCTGACACTACATGCCCCAAGAATGAAATGCTCCTCAGCCAGAACTCACACTTAGAGAACTTGGCATACAAGCCATGTTCCCTCAAGGTCTGCAGAACCAACCTCAGATGATGGGCATGCTCCTCTGCGTTCCTGGAATACACCAAGATATCATCTATGAAGACAATAACAAAGTGATCCAGGTATTGGCTAAACACTCTGTTCATGAGATCCATGAATGCTGAGGGGCGTTTGTTAACCCGAACTGCATCACAAGGAACTCAAAATGCCCATATCTGGTCCTGAAAGCTGTCTTTGGCACATCTTCATCCTTTATCCTTAGCTGATGGTACCCCGATCTTAGATCTATTTTGGAGAAACAACCCGCTCCTGCTAGCTGGTCGAATAGATCATCGATCCTTGGCAGAGGGTACCTATTCTTGGTAGTGACTTTGTTCAACTGCCTGTAATCGATACAAAGTCTAAGGGACCCATCCTTCTTCTTTACAAACAAGACTGGAGCACCCCAAGGTGAGGTACTCTGTCGGATGAAACCCTTTTCTACCAGCTCCTGCAACTGCTCTTTCAACTCCTTCAACTCAGTTGGGGCCATCCTGTAGGGAGGGATAGAGATCGGTCTAGTTCCAGGCACCAACTCTATCTCGAACTCTATCTCCCTAGCAGGTGGTAAACCTGGAAGCTCGTATGGAAAGACATCCTGAAACTCTCTGACAACTGGCACCGAGGCTGGCTCCCTGACCTGACTACTAAGCTCTCTCACATGAGCCAAATACCCCTGACATCCCTTCCTAAGCAACCTACGAGCCTGAAGAGCTGATATCAGACCTCTAGGTGTACCCCTCTTGTCTCCTCTGAAGACGACCTCTGACCCGTTCTGATCTCTGAACCTGACTACCTTGTCCCTGCAGTCCAAGGTAGCACCATGGGTAGATAGCCAATCCATCCCTAGAATGACGTCAAAGTCTGTCAAATCTAGAACCACAAGGTCGGCGGAGAGGCATCTTCCCTCAACAAAAACTGGACTGTACTGGCAGACTGACTCTGCCACTGACGGGTCACACTTGGGTCCACTGACCCATAGGGGACACTCTAACCCAGAGACTATCAGACCCAACCTCTCAACGGCTCTCGGAGCAATAAAAGAATGAGATGCACCCGGGTCCATTAATGCATACACATCAGAAAACCAAATGACGAGATTACCTGACACCACGGTGTTGGATGTGTTAGCCTCCTGCTGAGTCATGGTGAAGATCCTGGCTGGGGCTGATGGACCTTCACCTCGGGAACCAGAAGAAGAGGCTGCCCCTCTCCCTCTACCTCTGCCACTGCCCTGAGTTGTGGCTGGAGCTGCTGGCTGTGCCACACTACCAGAAGCTGTCTGCTGGGGCTGGCCCAAAAAAGGTGCTCTAGGACACTCCCGAGCCATGTGTCCCTCCTATCCACATCTGAAACATGAATTGGTCCCAGCTCGACACACTCCTTTGTGCGGCCTCCCACACCTTTGGCATTCTGTACCGTCTGAACCTGAGCTCGAGCCACCGCCGAATCCCAAACTGGATTTCAACTTACTCCAAAACTTATTCTGCTTCGGTTTCTTGGTGGTGTTATTCCACCTCTTGCTACTTGAGCCCTGAGAAGAGAGACCTAGCCCTCCTCTGCCTGGGGTCTTAACCCCTGAAGACTGGGTCACTGACTGCTTTACTGACCCCTCAACTATAGCACTCGCCTCCATCCTTCGAGCCATATCCACCACAGTGTGGAAACTTTCCCTCTCAACTGACTGAATCAAAGAGGAGTACCTGGAATGCAGCTTCATAACATATCTCTTGGCTTTCTTCAAATCGGTATCTAAAGCTTGCCCTGAAAAAGGCAATAGCTCTAAGAATTTATCCGTGAACTCCTCTACGCTCATGTGCTCTGTCTGCCTCAGCTGTTCAAACTTAATCATCTTCAGTTCTCTGGAACTGTCTAGAAAAGCCCATCCAGCGAACTCATTTGCAAATTCTTCCCATGTCATGCCGTCTAGTCTCGGGTCCACATAACACTTGAACCATTCCCGTGCCTTCTTGCACTTTAAGGTGAACCCTGCCATCTGAATGGCCCTGCTATCATCCTCCCCTAGCTCATCAGTTATTGTCTTCACTACTCTCAGATACTCAAAGGGGTCATCCCCTGACTTGTATTTGGGAGTATCCAGCTTAAGGTAATCTGTCATCTTTACCTTGCTCCCACCGACTGAGCTAGGTCTAGAAGGTTGAGTAACTGGGGCTACTGGTTCTGTAGGTGGTGGAGGTGGGGGTGCAGCATTCCCCGAGGTGGGGTTTGCCGGGTTTGGATAGAAGGGTGAGGGTGGATAAGCTGGGTACTGCGTGTAAGGTGGATAGAAAGGTGGATAAGGCATGTAGGTAGAATAGGGGTTAAAGCTGGAATAATCCGATGTACCTCCCATCGGATACCCTGAACCTTGTGGGAAGGGTGGATAATGGGGTGGAAAACCATACCCCGAGGCCTGAATGCCTCCCTGTGACTCCCCTGTCCCCTCTTCCTCCATGCTAACATCCAGATTCTCATCCCTCCTCTGATCCTCTTCCATAACCTCCCTCACATCTGAAGAACTTCCTCCTCTATCTGTCCCCCTTCTGCTAGCATCAAAAGACCTTCTAGGGTCCCTTGACACTCTTTCTCTATTTGCTCTACATGACATTGCCCTAGGCAATGTAGGAGGACGGGCGCTCGTGCCCTCATCCTCAGGTGGCACTCCAGTCAATCGTGCAGATCGACGAGTTCCTCTCATCCTTTTTTCTGAAAAACAGTACACATCACATAAACATTAGCATCATATGGTTCATGTGGGCACACATGAACCCTCATCACATACATCACATATCATTAATGCACATGCATATGATCATGGCATTTCACATCATCATACAAGACAGGACTCCACATCCTATCCTAGTGGACATGATCTTTCCTATTGTGCTTGACCTTCTATAACATCTATGAGCCCGACACTCTAGGTCCGATCCTAAGAACCTAGGGCTCTGATACCATTCTGTAACGACCCAAAAATCGGACCGCTACCGGCGCTAGGATCCGGGTCGACTTAAGGCCGCCGGGACCCGTAGCAAGCCAAACATACATCCTGGAAACCTGTTTAATCCCATACATGATCAAGAAAATACATAAAAATTTAAAACTTTTCTTTCATTCATACACCAAACTCAACCTATGCATAAACATAATCATAATCATAGTCATGACCCCTCTGTGGGATCTCATCAATGCCCCAATGGGCGATACATCATACGTTGAGTTGGTTTGCATAATCATCATAAAATATTTAAGACCATGTATTAAAAGGGATATCTTATACATATAGTCAAGCACAACCTCTAATCCTCAAAGTCATTACATACCTAAAACTGTACTTTTACATAACATTAATATATTTATCATGTCCACACTATCTATTACATATACATGACTTCATTACTCTTGCGGACCTCCTGGTCTACCCTGTACCTGCAATCCTGGGGAAAAATGGGAGAGGGGTGAGCTACTAGAGCCCAGTGAGCAGAATAATAAAAACATTTAAATCATATGGATCATGGAATGCATCACATCACAGCTAATCACATCAAGGATGAACTTGTCACCAATAGCCCTCTACATAGTCCAACTGTGCCAGAACGTAGAATGGGTCCTGGTCTTTCCCTTACATGGTGCCAGCGAACGTAGAATGGGTCCCACTGGTCTTACATTCCATAGCGTACATATCACATCGTCATATCATAGATCGAGGGCTTTGGATCATCCAACGTTCATCCACATCAATCAACAATAAAGTATACAATGCAACATATTCGTGAATTCTAATGCAAACAACCTAGTACATCTCATGGCATTCATGATGCGTGAAGCATGCTAAAAAGTCCATTATTTGCTTTAAAACATAATGAGTTATTCCACTCACCTCTGGGTAGCTCTGACCAGACACTGGATCAGCTGACTCACTGCTGGGGTCCTCGATTCCTCAGGTCCGAACCTACACAGGTGGACTCAAATGAGGGACCAACAAATAAGAACATAACTCTAAACTACTCCCCAAAAACCCCCTAAAACATCATGAAACAATCATAGAAAAACATGCAAGAGAGGGCTGGACAGGGCACTTTCGGCGGCAGGTTCGGCGGCCGAAAGTTCCTTCGGCTGCCGAACCTGGTTTCTCCCTTAGTGGCAGAAACTCAGCTCTCCTATGCACATTGCCTCCAAAACTACCCAAATCATGCATAACCTATTCTACAACATTCCCAAACATACACAAACAAGCATACAAGTTCCTAGGGGCATCAAACCATCAAAAACCCCAACTACAACACATCAAGCAACTCACATTATTCATAAACACATATAAAACCCATAAACCTAACCATGAGCTAAACATGCATTCTACCCCATAGATCTACTTAAAACTTGCTTAAAACATGCAATGAGCTTAAGATCGGCTCTTACCTCGTGGAGATCGAGAGAGACGACCTAAACTCGGAGATGGGAGGGGTTGAGTTCCCTTGAACCTCAAAGCTCCAAAACTTTGCTCAAAGCTTGAAAATCTTCAAAACAACGTAAAAACTCATGAAAATCGAGTAGGATTGGAAGGAAAGAACTCAAGATCGGTGAGGGACGGCGGAGAGCTCACCTTGGCCGAAAATGGGGAAAAAGCTTGCCCGTTTTCGGCTAAGGGACCCTTTTATAGTGGCTGGCCAGGCCACGTTCGGGGGCCGAACGTGCCTTCGCATGCATGCCATGTTCGGCGGTCGAACCTGGACTTTCCTCACTTATGCTTTCGGGGGCCTAAAGGCGCTCCCGAAGGCATGCATGTTCGGCGGCCGAACCTGAGTTTTCCTCCAATGGTGTTTTTATGCAAAAACTCATTTCCATTTTACTTAAAATCATCAAAAACATTAAAACATTTCATGAAAACATGGTTTTTACCCTTTCTAGAGGTCTCCGACATCCGAGATTCCACCGGACGGTAGGAATTCCGATGAGTAATAGTTACTCATCTATTTAATTTTGGTTAAGCTTAATTAGGCTATCAAAACGGTTTTGGGCCTAAGGCATTAGATGGGGTATAACATGCATTTGACATATGATGTCAACACCTCATAATCTAAGAGTTATATTAGATGTAATTGGTAAGGAGTTACCTACCTAAATAACTTAATTCTAAGCGTCATGCCAAAGCTGACTTAGGTGAAATATGGATCTTAGCCCACTAAAATATTATTATTTTAATAATTATTTTGAGGGTTATATTTTAGTGGGAGATTATTATCACCTCAATATTAATTTGCTAAATTGATTATATTTGCATATTTTGTAGATCATTATGGCTGCTAATAATAATTCCACTTTATCACTGCGATCCATCCTTGAGAAGGATAAACTGAAAGAAAATGGGACTAATTTTGTTGACTGGTTTAGAAACTTGAGAATTGTTCTCAAGCAAGAGAAAAAGTCCTATGTGCTTGATGAAGCTATCCCAGAACCACCTCTTGCTGATGCTACTAATGCTGTTAAGAACAAGCATAAGAAGCATATGGATGATTCTAATGACATTGGATGTCTTATGTTGGCAACTATGTGCCCAGAACTTCAGAAGGATCTAGAGCACCTTAAGGCTTATGAGATGAGTGTCCATCTCAAACAAGCTTTTCAACAACAAGCTAGGCAGGATAGGTATGAAACTACCATTGCATTGCATGATTGCAAAATGGCTGGAGGTGAATCAGTTAGTGCTCATGTTTTGAGATGAAAGGCTACATTGATCACCTTGCTAGGCTTGGCTACCCTCTGAGTTTAGAACACTCCACGGATTTGATCCTACATTCTTTACCTGGCATTTTTTCTCAGTTTGTCATGAACAATAACATGAACAATATGGAGAAATCCATTCCTGAGCTGCATGGGATGCTAAAGACAGCTGAGATAAATGTCAAGAGAAGGCCTACCCAAATTTTGAATGTCAATAAGGGTAAGCCCATGAAAAATAAGGGGAAGCCCAAGTCTAAAGGTGGTAATGGGCCTAAGGGGCGAGGCAAGCCTAAATGGCAAGCCAAGGCAAAAGTTCCTAAGGAAATAGTTCCTAAGGAAGGAATCTGCTTCCATCGCAAGGAACCGGGGCATTGGAAGAGAAATTGCAAACTCTATTTGGATGAGTGCAAGAAGAAGAAGAGTAGTGAGACTACGACTTTAGGTATTTATATTATAGATATTAATTTATCTATTTCTACTTCATGGGTACCGAATGTGATTCTCATATTTGTACAAATGTGCAGGGTCTCAAAAGGAGTAGAACACTGAAAAAGAGCGATGTGGACCTACGTTTAGGCAATGGAGCAAGAGTTGCTGCCTTAGCTGTAGGGACTTATAAACTTGTTTTTCCCAATGGGCTTTTGTTAGTTTTGAACAATTGCTTTTATGTTCCTACTTTGAGTAGGAATATTATTTCAGTTTCTGTTTTGGACGATGAAGGTTTTTCATTTCTTATTTAGAATAAGAAATGCTCCATTAATAAAAATGATTTGCTTTATTGTATTGCAAATTCATATGATGGCCTTTATGTCCTTAATCTAGATTATTCTAGAGACAACAATATCTATAACATAACTTCTAAGAAAACTAAGCTAAATGAGTTAAACTCAACATATTTATGGCACTGTCGTCTTAGCCATATAAATGAGAATCACATATCTAAGCTCCATAAAGATGGTTTATTAGATTCATTTGATTTTGAATCATTTGAAAATTATGAATCTTGTTTGCTTGGTAAGATGACAAAGGACCCTTTTACTGGACAAGGTTAAAGGGGTTCAGACTTATTGGGCTTAATACATACAGATGTATATGGCCCACTAAGTATTAGTTCCAAGGGAGGTTATCAGTACTTCATTACATTCACTGATGATTTCAGTAGGTATGGCTACATCTACCTAATAAAACATAAGCATGAATCTTTTGAAATGTTTAGAACTTTTCAAAATAAAGTACAAAATCAACTTGATAGAACTATTAAAATGCTTCAATCTAATCGAGGTGGTGAATATTTGAGCCAAGAGTTTGATGAAAATCTTAGAAATTATGGAATTGTTTCACAATTGACTCCTCCAGGAACTCCATAATGGAATGGTGTTTCTGAAAGGAGAAATCGAACTTTATTAGATATGGTTCGATCTATGATGAGTCAAACAAATCTCCCTTTATCATTTTGGGGTTATGCCTTGGAAACAGTTGCATTCATTTTAAACCGAGTACCATCGAAAGCGGTTGAAAAGACACCATATGAGTTATGAACTGGCAAAATGCCCAGTTTGTCTTTTCTTAAGATTTGGGGTTGTGAGGTTTTTGTGAAACACCCAATTTTAGATAAGCTAGCTCCAAAATCTATCAAGTGCAATTTTGTGGGGTATCCTAAGGAAACCAAAGGATACTATTTCTATATTCCCTCAGAGAACAAAGTATTTGTTGCTCGAAGTGGTACCTTTTTGGAAAAGGAATTTATCTCTCAGAGATTCAGTAGGAGTACAGTACAACTTAAGGAAACTCAAGCACCACAAGAGAGCATTGAACCGCCGATAGAACCACTTTCAGAACCACAAACAGTTGTGGAAACTGAAAGGGTGACACAAGTCCCATGCAGATCTGATAGGACACATCATCAGCCTGAGAGATACAGATTTCTCATGACTGATAGTCGTAAACTTTTGCTCATTGATCAAGATGAGCCTACTACCTATCAAGAGGCTGTGTCAGGTCTAGATTCCGGGAAATGGCTTTCTGCCATGAAATTTGAAATGCAATCCATGTATGACAATCGAGTTTGGTCATTAATTGATCCCCCTGAGGGTGTTAATACCATTGGTTGCAAATGGGTTTTCAAGAAGAAAACTGACATGGATGAAAATGTGCATACCTACAAAGCAAGGCTTGTCGCAAAAGGTTTCAAACAAACTCATGGTATAGACTATGATGAGACCTTTTCGCCAGTTGCAATGCTTAAGTCGATTAGAATTCTCATTGCCATTACTGCGTACTATGATTACGAGATATGGCAAATGGATGTCAAAACAGCTTTCCTTAATGGAAACTTGCTCGAGGATATGTACATGACACAACCTGAGGGTTTTGTAATCCCTGAGAATTCTAAAAAGATTTGCAAGCTTCAAAGATCCATTTATGGATTGAAGCAAGCCTCTCAGAGCTGGAATCTTCGTTTTGATGAGACAGTCAGGGACTTTGGATTCATCAAGAATGAAGATGAACCTTGTGTTTACAAGATGGTTAGTGGGAGTGCAGTTGTGTTTCTGGTCCTATATGTGGATAACATATTACTCATTGGAAATGATATCCCTACCTTGCAAAAGGTTAAGACTTGGTTAGGGAATTCTTTTTCAATGAAGGACTTAGGTGAGGCTGCATATATCCTTGGTGTTAAGATCTATAGGGATAGATCCAAGAGGATAATCGGTCTGAGTCAAAGTACTTATATTGACAAGGTGCTGAAAAGGTTCAACATGCAACATTCCAAAAGAGGATTCTTGCCCATGTCTCATGATATTCATTTCAGCAAGAATCAATGTCCTATGACATCTGATGAGCGAGAATGAATGAATAAGATTCCTTATGCTTCTGCTATTAGATCTATCATGTATGTCATGTTATATACTAGACCAGACGTCTCATATGCATTAAAGCACAACAAGCAGATATCAGACAGACCCCGGTGAAAGTCACTGGATAGCTATTAAGAATATCCTAAAGTACCTTAGAAGGACGAAGGATGCATTCCTAGTTTATGGAGGTTTGGAAGACGAGCTAGTTGTAAATGGTTACACAGATGCTAGTTTCCAAACCGACATAGATGACTTCAGATCGCAGTTAGGATTCGTATTCACTTTAAATGGTGGAGCTGTTAGCTGAAAAAGTTCCAAGCAGAGCACTGTAGCAGATTCTGCAACAGAAGCTGAGTATATAGCAGCATCAGATGCAGCTAAAGAGGCAATCTGGTTGAAGAAATTCATCACAGAGTTGGGAGTGGTTCCCAGCATTGCAAATCCTATGGACCTTTATTGTGATAACAATGGTGCCATAGCACAGGCAAAGGAGCCCAGATCTCATCAGAGATCTAAACACATACTCAGACGATATCACCTTATTCGAGAGATCATTGATAGAGGGGATATCAAAATATGCAAAGTAGACACAAATGACAACATTGCAGATCCACTGACCAAGCCTCTTTCACAGGTCAAGCATGATCAGCACACTAGGTCTATGGGTATTAGATACTTGTATGATTAGGCCTAGTGCAAGTGGGAGATTGTTAGTGTATTTGCCCTAGGCCATTATCTTGGACCTTTTTGTATGTCGTTTTAGTTATTAATATTAGAGGTTTTTATCATCATTATAATTTGTTTGCATGTTACATAATAATGATTATCATCCCTGGTTACTTATTATTATGTTGATAATAATAAAATATAGCTAGTATAATTATTGATTGATAATTATGAGATGATTATGTATATGTTGATATAATTGAATAATCATAGATACTTGTTAGAGAATAAAGTATTGGATGGACACGCATTGAGATCACTACATTTGTTATTGTAATAAGTGAATCTCAAAGTAGTTATGTCTTAATCCTTTGACTTGAGATTGTCATAGTTTCCAACATAAGGACTATTATGTTTTGACATAACCAAACATTGTCTTTAATCGGACAATCATAAAGGTTATGATTGAGCATAATAGAAATTATGTAGAGGATATTGAACAATCAAGGTAGGATTTGTCCCTCTCTTTGAGAGAGATATCTTCTGGACCTCTCGATAAGTGAGACTGAGAAATGCATGGCTGTGCTCAAATGAATTGATAGTGTGATCAATATCATTTGAATTTATCAGTCTACTTAGAGATCGAGAAATCATAAGTTTGAACATTATAAGTTTGACATTGACCATGACTTATGTTCAAACTAGATATCGTGTGACAAAGGGATTAATACATGTTCTATTTATTAGGCTTTATCGGACTATTGATCCTCATATTAGTTGGGTAGTCATAATGTCTTGCTAGAGGTCACTTATGACTTATGGGCCTTGTGGGACTAGGCCTATTGCCAATTAATGTGAGCCTATTGGGTCACACACAAAAGAACGTTGTTGATGTGCTATGACATATTAATGGGCTTTATCTTATAATAATAAATAATTAATAATAATAACACTTTATTATTATTAATTAATGATTAATAATAATAACACTTTATTATTATTAATTATATTAATGGGCTAAAAGCCTAAAACCCATTAATATAATTAATAATAATAAAGTGTTATTATTATTAATCATTAATTAATAATAATAAAGTGTTATTATTATTAATTATTTATTATTATAAGATAATAGTATTTAAAAAGATTTGCAGTCTATTTGTAACTGTTACAGATAAAGGACTCTATCACATAAGATATTTGAGTATATGCGAGATTGTGATAGTGGATTCTGAACACAACTCTTTTGGAAAAACAAAAAGACTGAAACATATAAATACTCCTTGTACGAATTGTGGAGTGATGGTTTTTAGAAAATTCAGTCTAACAGTTGTAGATTGTGGAGCACATAATCTATCCATCCTTGAGAGAGCTAGCACTCTATAAGGATAGAAGATATTCGTGTGGATACCATTGAGGGTGTTCGTTTGAAAAAGTAGCACCATCAATCCGGCATTGTATCTTCTCGACGAGATTAACATGTTAGTCTCATATCCTTCCTTTTATATAAACGAAGCATTCGGATTCTGGGAAAGAAAATCAGAGAACTTTTTTTTTTCGCTGCGCCTTTGGGTTGCAATAATCTCTGGATTTCCTAACAGACACTTGGTGGGATATCACAAGCTAACAACAAGAATATTAACGGCAAAATTTAAAAATCAACTGAGAGCACATGGAAATTGCAACAGAAGAAAAAAATGCAGAAAGAAATAGTGTTTGGTAAAAGTTGATTTCTTATTTCACTGTACACCTAATTATACAAAAGAATAGATGAATCTGGAAGAAAAAGAAAACAGAAAATGCCAGCTAAATACTGTACAACTATACAATAAAAAACTATGTATGGGTAGAGATCAAGCCAAATTTAAATCCATTTTTCATGTTATTATTAATCTTTAATTACACATTTTCTACCTAATCTTGTAGTTTTGATCTTATTTTGCAGAAAATGGTGTAAAAGAATGATTTAGTGAAAAATGGCCTTAAAACTGTTCAAAAGAGAATAAAAGAGATCAAGTCTGGTTTGCCCAAGTCAGTTTGCCCAAACCAAGCTGCAGCTGAAATAGGAGAAGGATGAAGAATAGCGCAGACTCCTGTTTGACTAGGTGTTTGCCCAAGCAAACTGGACAAACAAATCCCGTAGAACAAACAGACTTTGCAACAGCAGACAACAGAAATGCAGGAAATCTAAAATTCAAACTTTCAAGAAGTCTATCCTTCCCCAAACACTTAAAGACAACTCAACAACTCACAAAGATAGCTCAACACCCTATCCCGCCTATCAAGAAAGCCAAATCTCAATGGGATTCAATTGCCATCAAGAGATCCAACTCCAAATTGGAAAAGGATTCCATCAAATCAAGGAAATTTAGAGCTGCACATTCAAATATAAATAGAGAGCCAAACTAGCAAGAAGAAAAAAAACTACTCTTCGAGAATCTTCACAGCAGCCGCGCGCCTCTTGCCACTGCACCGCCAGCCCTTCTTCTTCTTCTTCTTGCTTTCTTTCTTGATTTTTGTGTTAGTTTCAGCCATGAGTGGCTGAAACCCCTTTTTCTAGTTGAAAATTAGGTGAAACTTTTATTGTTAATGGATTGGGAGATCTGAACATATTATGTTATTCTTTATACAATTTTATGCTTAATTCTATTGTTGCTTTGTTGTTTAGATCAATAGGGCCCATTGATTCTTGATTGCAAAGTGATAATTTGTTAGTTTGGATAGTTTGAAGTCTGTAATTGCTTAAATTATTCAAATACAAGTAACTCTTGGTGTAAAAACCAAGGAGATTACATAATCTAGCAAAATCACCATAAGTTTGGGTAGCTAGAATTAGGTCTCTCTATTTCTTAATGCAATTGACAGTTGAATGAATCTAAAGCCCCAAGAGCGTTCCTTGGCAACTTGTTGATTAGTGATTAATTAGAGAACATTTCCTAGTTGATTTAAGGAGAGATATGGTGGTGAGAAGCGTCTTCCACCCCATAACTAAATTATTGAGTCAAATAAAAGAACCTATGTGTCAATGATCAATCCCAAACAACTAAAGTGGATCCAATTCTTTAACTAGGCCTTTCTCATTATTGAATTTCTTTACTTTAATTATTTGCTTTATTTAATTGCTTTTAATTTTAGTTTAAGATATCAACCTTCAAACCCCCCCTTTTTATTTTATTTTCAGTCTATTTACTTGGTCTTGATAAGAAAAATAAGTGAGTATCAATTCCCTGTGGATTCAATCCTTTTGCCACTATCTACAGTTGTAAAATTGTAGATAACCAAAAAGGTTATTTTTTACCAGCTTCGACAACCGCACAGTCAGGTAGCTTCCGGAACTAAGTAAAACGATGCATTTTGATTCTACTTTAAATGCACCATTTTAACTTATCTCCTAAAAATGTCACTATGTTGGATCTTCGTTTGCTTTATTCTTTTCACCCTCCTCGCAAGATGAAGATGACAAAAGCATTTGGAGTTTCATCTTAGAAAGCAAATGGTGGAAACAGCTAGAACCGAGGGACTTCGTGGAGAGATTTGCAACTTGGTGTTTGGAGGGAGCATGGCGAATGACAATGAAGCCTTTGGTGACTTGATTACGAACAAAATGGAAGTCAATTTCCAAGTGTTTCATACATTCATGGAATACTAAGTTTGTTGCAATATGTAAAGCACCTTATTGTCATAGTTAAGAGGAATAGGAAGGGTGAGATTGACCAGAAATTCTTGCAAGTGGTACAAGATCCACTAAAGCTCACAAATAGTAGCGGCCATACTTCTATACCCAACTTTTGCTAATGATCTATGAACCGTTGTCTGCTTTTTTATTTTCTAGGAAATTAAAGATGAGCGCATAAAACATACAAAACCCTATGAGAGATTTCCTAGATGTAGGGCAAGCCGCCCAATCCGAATCACAGTAGCAGAGAGTTGAAGGGCGTTGTTAGCCAAAAAGAAAAGGCCTTTCTCTGGATTCCTTTTAAGATATCGGACCACATGTAAAGCAATATCAAGGTGAGGCTTTCTAGGCACTTGCACGTACTGACTAAGTTGTTGTGTCTAATAGGTTATGTCTGGTCGTATGAGTGCAACATACAATAGGCGTCCTACCAATCTCCAATACTGCTCAAGATTGGGTAAGATCTCCCTTAAATCTTTGTCCAGATCCAGATTAAGACCAGTTGGAAAAAAGGAAAGTGAGTTACCCTTGCATGTTATAATCCAGTGTCTCGTATAATATCATTGACATATTTTCGTTGATGCAGAAACATCCCCTAGATTTGGCTATCTCAATACCAGGGAAGTAGCGAACATGCCCAAGATCTTTAATTGTGAAGATTATATACTTAAAAGTCTTTGTATATTTGATTAATTGCTCATTTGGTCCTATAATCAGCATGTGATCAATGTAGACAATTAGGGCTAGAAAGGTGGCGCAATGGACCCCTTAGTAAAAAAACAATGATCTATCTGAGATTATTTAAAACTATAGGAACACAGTTTAGAGGTTAGCTCAATATTTCATTTTCTTCTAGCCTATTTGAGGCCATATAAACTCTTTACAAGTTTGCACACTTACCCTTTTGGTACTACATACCTTTCTTTGGATTCTTTTTAAGGTACCGGACTACATGTAAAGAAGCATCAAGGTGAGGTTTTCTGGGCACTTGCATGTACTGACTAAGTTGCTATATGAAATAGGTTATGCCTGGTCGCGTGAGTGAAAGATACAACAGGCATCCTACCAATCTCCGATACTGCTCAGGATTCAGTAAGATCTCCCCTAGATCTTTGTCGAGTTTGAGACCAGTTGGAAAAGGAAAGTGAGTTACCTTTGCATGTTGTAATCCAGTGTCTCGCATAATATCATTGACATATTTTTGTTGATGCAGAAACATCCCCTCTTCAAATTTGGCTGTCTCGATCCCAATGAAGTACCGAACATGCCCAAGATCTTTAATTGTGAAGACTCTATGCAGATAATTCTTTCTATCTCTGATTAATTGCTCATTTGGTCCTGTAATCAGCATGTCATCAACATAGACAATTAGGGCTAGAAAGATGGCACTGGAACCCTTAGTAAAAAAACAGTGATCTGTCTGAGATTGTTTAAAATCATAGGAATACAGCTTAGAGGTTAGCTCAATATTCCATTGTCTTCCAGCCTATTTAAGATCATATAAACACTTTACAAGTTTGCACACTTGCCCTTTAGGTATTTGATGGGTGTCGAAATCACAAAAAATAACCTATTAAAAATCAACAAATATGAATTATGTACAGAGTAAATAAGGTTGAATCCATAGGGAACTGACACTAAGATTTTTCAAACAATGAACTAGAAAAATAAACAATAAAAGTAAAAGGGAGGTTTTTGATAATAAGTTAAAATAAAAATAAAAGCAATTAAAGAAAGCGATAATCAAAAGAGAATAAAATCAATGCAAATAAATTCTAGTTGAATATTATAATCTATTTCAGTCTTGAGAATTGATCATAGAAACAAAAATACTTTTATTTATTCCAATAAATTAGTTCTAGTTATGAAAGACGCTCCTCGTAACCAATCTCTCCTTAGGTATAAATTAATTAGACAATGTTCGCTAATTAACTCTAGTCAACAAATTGCCCAAAGAACGTCTTTGAAATTTTGATTTATCAACTGCCTTAAGAATTAGAGAGACTCAATTCTAACCAACAAATTAAACCGCATGGTAAGTTCAAGCTAGATCATGCAATTTCTTAGTGAATTACACTAATTGTTACTTGTTGTTGAATAATTTAAACAATTATGGATTTCAAGCATTCAAACTAATAATATATCACTTTGAAAATATAAACAATGGGGCAAATTGATCAAATAACAAAGCAATAATAATTAAGAATTGAAATTGCATAAATATTGGAAGAATAAAATATGAACAATTATGTTTAGATCTCACAATTCATGGATAAACTGAAATGTTAATCTACTCCAACTAAAAATAAAGAATTTAGCCACTCATGGTTTTGAAAGAAAATACAAAAGAGAAGAAAAGAGAGAATCAGCTAGAAGAGAGAGATAGAAGATGATGTGCAACTGCCCAGAAAAACAAGGTTAAATAGGTGTTGAACCTTAACAGAATCTTTCTCAAGATAGGAAATCCTTGTTGCTTTAATTTAGAAATCCTTTGTTTAATATGTTTCCATTTGGGAGAGGACTCCTTAATTTAAGGAGGATATTGTGTCGTACTTAAGGAGGAAAAATCGCATGGGGTCCCGCTGTAATACCCGGCTAGACCCCGGCACCGGAATTCCTACCTTCCGGTGGAATCTCCATTGGAATCCGGAATTTCGGATGTTGGAGCCTTCTAGAAGGGTAAAATAAAGGTTTTCTAAAATGTTTTTGTATGTTTTTATGGTTTTAATGAAGAAAGAAATTGAGTTTTGAAAGAAAAGACCAAGGAGGGAAAAGCCAGGTTCGGCCGCCGACCTCATGTTCGGCCACCGACCTCATGTTCGGCCACCGAACATTGAGCTCTTGCAGAAGCACCTTTGGCCCCCGAAGGTGGTCTAGCCAGCCACCTATAAAGGGCCCTTTGTCCGAAAATGGGCGAATTTTCTCTCTCTATTTTCGGGCATAGGTGAGATTTCGCCCTCCTTTAGTTGATTTTGTGTTTTCCTTCATTTCCTTCAAGTTTTGATGAGTTTTCACATTTGTTTCGAAGATTTTAAGCTAAGATCAAAGTTTTGAAGCTTGGAGACCCCCGGAGCTCGATTTCTCCCAATCTCCAAGTTTGGATCACCTCTCTCTCGATCTTCAAGAGGTAAGCGTAGATCCTCACCTTCTTTTATGTTTTAAGTAAGTTTTGAGGGGTTTTTAAGGATAGTTAATGCATGTCTAGAGTAGATCTAGAATGTTAGGATTTATGTTAGTTTAATGATAAATGTACGTTAAATGTGATGTTTGTTGGGGTATAGGCTAGTTTTATGCCCCTATATGCTTGAGAATGTGTTTATGCATGTTTTAGAATAGGTGGATGTGTATTGGGAAGTTTGGATGGCTGGATGTAGGATGGTAGAATTGGGTTCTGCCACCCAGGAGGATCCAGGTTCGGCCGCCGAAGCAAGGTTCAGCTGCCGAACCTGCTAGAGGAGGTAGTTTTAGCCGCCTAAACTCGCCTCCGAAAGTTGGACTTTCGGCTCTGGAGGGGAGTTTTGGCTGCCGAACCTGCCCCCGAAGGTTAGAGACTTTCAAGTATGTGAAGGCTTTCGGCCGCCGAACCCTGCCCCCGAAAGTGCCTGACCTTCGGATCTGTAGGGACCTTCGGCCGCCGAACCTGCCGCCAAAAGTCCCCTGACCAGCCTTCCTTTGCCTGTTTTCAATGCATGTTTTATGATGTTTTAGAGGGTTTTTGGGGAGATGTTTAGAGTCCTTATAGAGTATGTTTGGTCCCTCATTTGAGTCCACCTATGTAGGATCGGACCTGAGAGATCGAGGAGGTCAGCAGTGAGTTAGTCGCCACAGAGTCAGTAAAGCGTCAGCCAGAGGTGAGTAGAACACAACTCTATTTTATTTCAAAGCAACCAAAATTTTAAACATGTTCATGCATCACGATTGCCATGTTTATAGGTTGTTGCATTAGAATTCACGAATATGACGCATTGCATTATTTATTGTTGATGTGGATAGATATTGGATGATCCATTAGCTCTCGATATGATATGATATGGAAAGACCAGGTGTGGCCTGAACTACGCCCCTGGTAATATGTAAGAGAAGACCAGGTGGCCTGCACTACGCCCCTGGCACAGTTGGACATGTTATGATATGTTATATGTAAGAGAAGACCAGGTGGCCTGCACTACGCCCCTGGCACAGTTGGACATATTATGTTATGTTAAGCAAAAGTCCTGAGGAGCCCCGTTGTGGGCCGGGCTGTAATACCCGGCTAGACTCCGGTACTGGAATTCCGACCGTCCGGTGGAATCTCGGATGTCGGAGACCTCTAGAAGGGTAAAACCATATTTTCATAAAATGTTTTGATGTATTTTATGGTTTTTAATGAAAATAAATCCAAGTTTTGAGTGGAGAGGGCTTTGGGGACTTTGCCAGGTTCGGCCGCCGAAAGTCATGTTCGGCCGCCGAACGTGAGGAGGTTTTGGGAGCGCTTTAGGCCTCCGAAAGCCTTGTTTGAATAAGCCAAGGTTCGGCCGCCGAACCTCATGTTCGGTCGCCGAACTTGCATGCGTTGTGGGGGCACGTTAGGCCGCCGAAAGGTGGTAAGGACAGCCCTGTAAAAGGACCCCATGGCCGAAACGGGCAAGCTTTTCCTCCCGTTTTCGGCCAAGGTGAGTTCTCCATCGCCCCTCCTCTGTTTTGAGCTTCTCCCTTCGAGATTTCATATTTTTCTTATGAGTTTTCATCTTATTTTGAAGATTTTCGAGTTTAAAGCAAGTTTTGGAGCTTTGAGGTTCAAGAACTCAAATCTCTCCCATCTCCGAGCTAAGGTCGTTTTCCTCTCGATCTACAAGAGGTAAGGGCCGATCTTGAGCTCACTACATGTTTTTAACAAGTTTTAAGTTGATTCTTGAAGTAGAAATGCATATGTAGGGTTTTATGAGTTTTTGGGTTTATGTTGGTTTATGGGCAATGTATGTTGGATTTGTGTTGTTTGATGTGTTGTAGATGGGGTTTAAGATAGTTTGAAGCCCCTAGGAGCTTATATGCTTGAGTATGTGTGTTGTAGAATAGGATTGTGCATGTGTATAAGGTTTGGGAGGCAAATGTGCATAGAGGAGCCAAGTTTCTGCCCTTTGGCAGAAACCAGGTTCGGCAGCCGAAGGACTTTCGGCCACCGAACATGGCTGGGGAGGCAAGCCTTTCGGCTGCCAAAGCCTACCCCCGAAAAGAGACTTTCGTCTCTGTCTGGGACTTTCGTCCGCCGAAGGTGCCGCCGAATCTGCCTGGGTTTCGGCTCTGGAGGGACTTTCGGCCGCCGAAGGTGCCGCCGAACCTGTCCTGTTCAGCCTTCCTTTGCATGTTTTGCATGATTGTTTCATGATGTTCTAGGGGGTTTTTGGGGGATGTTTTTAGAGTTATGTTCTAGTTGTTTGGTCCCTCATTTGAGTCCACCTGTGTAGGTTTGGACCCGAGGAACCGAGGACCCTAGCAGTGAGTTCAGCTGCTTCTGAGTCAGTAGAGCTTCAGCTAGAGGTGAGTAGAATAAACCTTTACGATTTAAAGCAAATAAATTATAAGGTTTGAGCATGTTCATGCATCATGAATGCCATGAGATGAATTAGGTTGTATGCATTAGAATTCACGAATATGTTGCATTGCATTTATGATGTTGATGTGGATTGGTTATTGGATGATCCTTTAGTCCTCATATGATATGATGATGTTACGGCATGATACGGTATGGAAGTCCAGGTTGTACCCATTCTACGTCCCTGGCACGATGTAAGAGAAAGTCCAGGTTGTACCCATTCTACGTCCCTGGCACATTGGAATGTTATGATATGTTATGTTAATAGAAAGACCGGTTGTACCCATTCTACGTCCCGGCACTTTGGAATGTAGAGGACTATTGGTGACAATACCATCCGAGATGTGATTTGTTGTGATGTGTTGCATTACATGATGGCATGAGAATTTAAATGTTGTTTTCATTATTCTGCTCACTGGGCTCTAGTAGCTCACCCCTTTTCCTTAATCCCCCAGGATTGCAGGTACGGGCTAGACAGAGAAGTCAAGAAGAGTAAAGTCATGTGTTTGTAATAGATAGAAAGTGAACATGATAAATTGTAAGATGATGTAAAGTTTGAATAGTCATGTTATGTATAATGATATTGAGGATTAGAAGTTGTGCTTGACCCTATGGATGTTGTTATCCCTTTTAATACATGATCTTAGATGTTTGATGATGTAGATGTAAACCAACTCAACACATGTTATGCCACCCTTTTGGGGGCATTGATGAGATCCCACAGCGGGGTCAAGTTTATGATTATGACTATGTTCAGTGCATGCACAGGTTGAGTTTGGTGTATGATAGAATGTATGAAAGAAAAGTTTTAATTTTTATGTATATTGTTGATCATGTATGGGATTAAACAGGTTTACAGGTTACATGTCAGGCTTGCTACGGGTCCCGGCGGCCTTAAGTCGATCTGAATCCTAGCGCCTGTAGCGGTCTGATTTTCGGGTCGTTACAGAATGGTATCAGAGCCCTAGGTTCATAGGATCGGACCTAGAGTGTCGGGCTCATAGATGTTATAGAAGGTCAAGCACAATAGGAAGATCATGTCCACTAGGATAGGATGTGGAGTCCTAACTTGTCTGATGATGTGAAATGCCATGATTATATGCATGTGCATTAATGATATGAATGTTATGTATGTGATGAGGGTTCATATGTGCCCACATGAACCATATGATGCTAATGTTTGCTTGTTATGTGCTGCCTTTCAGAAAACAGGATGAGGGGAACTCGTCGATCTGCACGATTGACTGGAGTGCCACCTGAGGATGAGGGCACGAGCGCCCGTCCTCCTGCATTGCCTAGGGCAATGTCATGTAGATCAAGCAGAGAAAGAGTGTCAAGGGACCCTAGAAGGTCTTTTGATGCTAGCAGAAGGGGGACAGATAGAGGAGGAAGTTCTTCAGATATGAGGGAGGTTATGGAAGAGGACCAGAGGAGGGAGGGGAATCTAGATGCCAGCATGACGGAAGAAGGGACAGGGGAGTCACAGGGAGGCGTTCAGGCCTCGGGGTATGGTTTTCCACCCCATTATCCACCCTTCCCACAGGGTTCAGGGTATCCGATGGGAGGCACATCGGATTACTCCAGCTTTAACCCCTACCCTACCTACATGCCCTATCCGCCTTTCTATCCACCTCACCCCCAGTACCCAGCTTATCCACCCTCACCCTTTTATCCTCACCCGGCAAACCCCACCTCGGGGAATGCTGCACCCCAACCTCCACCACCTACAGAACCAGCAGCCCCAGTTACTCAACCTCCTAGACCTAGCTCAGCCAGTGGGAGCAAGGTCAAGATGACTGACTACATGAAACTGGGTGCTCCTCAGTATGAAAAAGGGGATGACCCATTTGTGTATCTTGAAAGGGTTAAGGTGATCACAGATGAGATTGGGGCTGATGACAGTAGAGCCATTCAGATGGCTGGGTTCACGCTTAAGTGCAAGAAGGCACGAGAGTGGTTCAAGAATTATGTGAACCCGAGAGTAGACAGTATGTCTTGGGAGGAGTTTGCAAACGAGTTTGCAGGATGAGCTTTCCCAGATAGTTCAAGGGAGCTTAAGATGATAGAGTTTGAGCAGTTGAGGCAGACTGATGAGATGGGTGTAGAGGAGTTCACAGATAGATTCTTGGAGCTGTTGCCATTTGCAGGGCAAAATCTTGACTCGGATCAGAAAAGGTCAAGGAGGTATATCATGAAACTCCACTCTAGATATTCCTCCTTGATCCAGTCAGCAGATAGGGAGAGCTTCCATGCCATAGTGGATATGGCCTGGAAAATGGAGGCCAGTGCCATCGTTTAGGGAACAGTCAGACAGTCAGTGGCGCAGCCTTCTAGTTCCAAGACCCCAGGCTCTTCTTCTCTGAGTGCAGCAGCTTCAGGTAGTAAAAAGTGGAATAACACCACTAGGAAGCCCAAGAAGAACAAGTTCTGGAACAAAGTCAAGTCCAGTCTGGGACTAGGGAGTGGCTCAAGCTCTGGTGCGGATAATGCAATTTGTGCAAAGTGTAGTAGGCCACACAGGGGAGTTTGTCGAGCTGGGAAAGCAGCCTGCTTCAGATGCGGGCAAGAGGGACACATGGCTCGGGAGTGTCCTAGGGCAGCTATTGGAGCACAGTCTCAGCAGACAGCTTTTGGTAGTGTAGCTCAGCCAGCAGCTCCAGCCATGACTCAGGCCAGTGGCAGAGGCAGAGGGAGAGGGGCAGCCTCTTCTTCAGCAGGTTTCAGAGGTGAAGGTCCATCAGCTCCAGCACGGATCTTCACAATGACTCAGCAGGAGGCAGATGCATCTAACACCGTGGTGGCAGGTAATTTAGTCATTGGTTGTTCAGATGTGTATGCCTTGATGGACCCTGGTGCATCTCATTCTTTTATTGCTCCGAGAGCCGTCAAGAGGTTGGGTCTGATGATCTCTAGGTTAGAGTGTCCTCTCTGGGTCAGTGGACCCAAGTGTGATCCATCAGTGGCAGAGTCAGTCTGTCAGTGCAGTCCAGTCTTTGTTGAGGGAAGATGCCTTTCCGCCGACCTTGTGGTTCTAGACTTGACAGATTTTGATGTCATTCTAGGGATGGACTGGTTATCTACCCATGGTGCTACCTTGGACTGCAGGGACAAGGTAGTCAGGTTCAGAGGTCAGGATGGGTCAGAGGTTGTCTTCAGGGGAGACAGGAGGGGTACACCTAGAGGTCTGATATCAGCTCTTCAGGCTCGTAGGTTGCTTAGGAAGGGATGTCAGGGGTATTTGGCTCATGTGAGAGAGCTTAGCAGTCAGGTTAGAGAGCCCGCCTCGGTGCCAATGGTTAGAGAGTTTCTAGACGTCTTCCCAGACGAGCTGCCAGGTTTACCACCTGCTAGGGAGATAGAGTTCGAGATAGAACTGATGCCTGGAACCCGACCGATCTCTATCCCTCCCTACAGGATGGCTCCAGCCGAGTTGAAAGAATTGAAGGAATAGTTGCAAGAACTAGTAGAAAAGGGCTTCATCCGACCGAGCACCTCACCTTGGGGTGCACCAGTCTTTTTTGTGAGAAAGAAGGATGGATCCCTTAGACTTTGTATCGACTACAGGCAGTTGAACAGAGTCACTACTAAGAATAAATACCCATTGCCAAGGATCGACGATCTATTCGACCAGCTAGCAGGAGCGGGTTGTTTCTCCAAAATAGATCTGAGATCTGGGTATCATCAGCTGAGGATCAGAGAAGAAGATGTGCCAAAGACAGCTTTCAGGACCAGATATGGGCATTTTGAGTTCCTTGTAATGCCGTTCGGGTTAACCAACTCCCCTGCAGCATTCATGGATCTCATGAACAAAGTGTTTAGCCAATACCTGGATCACTTCGTTATTGTCTTCATAGATGATATCTTAGTGTATTCCAGGAATGCAGAGGAGCATGCCCATCATCTGAGGTTGGTTCTGCAGACCTTGAGGGAACATGGCTTGTATGCCAAGTTCTCCAAGTGTGAGTTCTGGCTGAGGAGCATCTCATTCTTGGGGCATGTAGTGTCAGAGAATGGAATAGAGGTGGACCCCAAGAAGGTAGAAGCTGTGGCTAACTAGCCTAGACCCACTTCAGTGACAGAAATCAGGAGTTTCTTGGGTTTGGCAGGTTACTACAGGAGGTTCGTTCAGGACTTCTCAAAGATTGCAGCTCCTCTGACCAGGTTAACCAGGAAGAATCAAATGTTTGTGTGGACCGACCAGTGCGAAGAGAGTTTTGAAGAGCTTAAGAAGAGGTTGACTTCAGCACCAGTGTTAGCTCTGCCATCTAGTGATGAGGATTTTACAGTCTTTTGTGATGCGTCCCGTGTGGGACTGGGTTGTGTACTAATGCAGAATGAGAGGGTGATTGCTTATGCTTCTAGACAGCTGAAGAAGCACGAGTTAAATTACCCCACGCATGACCTAGAGATGGCAGCAGTAATCTTTGCACTCAAGATGTGGAGGCACTACCTCTATGGGGTAAAATGTGAGATCTTTACAGATCATAAGAGCCTGCAGTACATCCTGAGTCAAAGAGATTTGAACTTGAGACAGAGAAGGTGGGTAGAGCTGCTGAGTGACTATGATTGCAAGATTCAGTATCATCCGAGTAAGGCGAACGTCGTGGCAGATGCCCTAAGCCGGAAGTCACTAGGCAGTCTATCCCACATCACGGCTGAGAGGAGATCAGTGGTGAAGGAGTTTTATAAGCTCATTGATGAAGGTCTACAGTTGGAGTTGTCTGGTACAGGTGCTTTAGTGGCCCAGATGAGAGTGACACCTGTGTTTCTGGAGCAAGTGGCTCAGAAACAGCATGAGGACCCAGAGTTAGTGAAGATTGCCAGGACTGTTCAGTTAGGCAAGGACAGTGAGTTCAGATTTGACAACAAGGGGATCCTCCGCTATGGGAGTCGGTTGTCTGTACCAGATGACATAGGGCTAAAGGGAGACATTATGAGAGAGGCTCATAATGCAAGATACAGCGTTCACCCCGGAGCCACCAAGATGTATCAAGATCTGAAGAAAGTTTATTGGTGGCCAGCGATGAAGAAAGAAGTGGCACAGTTTGTGTCAGCCTGCGAAGTGTGTCAGAGGGTGAAGCTAGAACATCAGAAGCCGGCTGGAATGCTTAACCCGCTGCCTATTCCAGAGTGGAAATGGGAGAATATAGCTATGGACTTCGTAGTAGGGTTACCGGCGACGTCCAACAGATTGGACTCCATATGGGTGATTGTGGACAGACTCACCAAATCTGCTCACTTCATCCCTGTCAGGAGTGGCTATTCTGTGGACAAGTTGGCGCAGGTGTATGTTGATGAGATCGTCAGGTTGCATGGGGTTCCTGTTTCAATAGTGTCTGATAGAGGGCCCCAGTTAACCTCCAGGTTTTGGCGGAGTCTGCATAATGCCATGGGTACCAGGTTGGATTTCAGTACTGCCTTCCACCCCCAGACGGATGGACAGTCCGAAAGGACCATCCAGACTATCGAGGATATGCTTAGAATGTGTGTGCTGGATTTTGGCGGTTCTTGGAGGCAGCATCTACCTTTGGTGGAGTTTGCCTATAATAACAGCCATCATGCTAGCATCGGGATGGCTCCATATGAAGCTTTGTATGGAAGGAAGTGCAGGTCACCTGTTTGCTGGGAGGAAGTTGGAGAGAAGGCCTTGGCAGGACCTGAGCTAGTAGAGATTACCAGCAGGGTGGTACCCATAATCAGAGAAAGGATCAAGACTGCTGCAAGCAGACAGAAGAGTTATACAGACATCCGCAGACGGCAAGTAGAGTTTCAGGAGGGGGATCTGGTATTGCTCAAGGTGTCTCCAATGAAAGGAGTGGTTCGCTTCGGGAAGAAAGGTAAACTAGCCCCACGATACATCAGACCCTTTGAAATCTTACAGAAGATTGGGAATGTGTCGTACAAGCTAGATTTGCCTACTTCAATGGCAAGAATCCATCCGGTTTTCCATGTTTCCATGTTGAGGAAGTTCGTGTCAGATCCGGACAAGGTTCTTAGTGAGCCTGATGTGGAGGTCCAAGAGGATCTCACCTATGTTGAACAGACAGTACGGATCATAGACACCCAGATCAGAAAGCTAAGGAACAAGGAAATCCCGATGGTGAAAGTCCTGTGGAACCACCACAATATGGAAGAATGCACTTGGGAGACACGGGAGTCCATGCTCCAGCATACCCTTATCTTTTCTGAGGTTAGTTCCTTGTGAGTTTTATGTGCTTTGTATGAATGATATGTGTATTCCATGCTATGTGCTAGTTGAGGAACATTCGGGGACGAATGTTCTTAAGGGGGGGAGAATGTAATACCCAGCTAGACTCCGGTACCGGAATTCCGACCGTCCGGTGGAATCTCGGATGTCGGAGACCTCTAGAAGGGTAAAACCATGTTTTCATAAAATGTTTTGATGTATTTTATGGTTTTTAATGAAAATAAATCCAAGTTTTGAGTGGAGAGGGCTTTGGGGACTTTGCCAGGTTCGGCCGCCGAAAGTCATGTTCGGCCGCCGAACGTGAGGAGGTTTTGGGAGTGCTTTAGGCCTCCGAAAGCCTTGTTTGAATCAGCCAAGGTTCGGCCGCCGAACCTTATGTTCGGACGCCAAACTTGCATGCGTTGTGGGGGCATGTTAGGCCGCCGAAAGGTGGTAAGGACAGCCCTATAAAAGGACCCCATGGCCGAAACGGGCAAGCTTTTCCTCCCGTTTTCGGCCAAGGTGAGTTCTCCATCGCCCCTCCTTTGTTTTGAGCTTCTCCCTTCGAGATTTCATGTTTTTCTTATGAGTTTTCATCTTGTTTTGAAGATTTTTGAGTTTAAAGCAAGTTTTGGAGCTTTGAGGTTCAAGAACTCAAATCTCTCCCATCTCCGAGCTAAGGTCGTTTTCCTCTCGATCTACAAGAGGTAAGGGCCGATCTTGAGCTCACTACATGTTTTTAACAAGTTTTAAGTTGATTCTTGAAGTAGAAATGCATATGTAGGGTTTTATGAGTTTTTTGGTTTATGTTGGTTTATGGGCAATGTATGTTGGATTTGTGTTGTTTGATGTGTTGTAGATGGGGTTTAAGATAGTTTGAAGCCCCTAGGAGCTTATATGCTTGAGTATGTGTGTTGTAGAATAGAATTGTGCATGTGTATAAGGTTTGGGAGGCAAATGTGCATAAAGGAGCCAAGTTTCTGCCCTTTGGCAGAAACCAGGTTCGGCAGCCGAAGGACTTTCGGCCGCCGAACATGGCTGGGGAGGCAAGCCTTTCGGCTGCCGAAGCCTGCCCCCGAAAAGAGACTTTCGTCTATGTCTGGGACTTTCGGCCGCCGAAGGTGCTCGCCGAACCTGCCTGGGTTTCGGCTCTGGAGGGACTTTCGGCCGCCGAAGGTGCCGCCGAACCTGCCCTGTTCAGCCTTCCTTTGCATGTTTTACATGATTGTTTCATGATGTTCTAGGGGGTTTTTGGGGGATGTTTTTAGAGTTATGTTCTAGTTGTTTGGTCCCTCATTTGAGTCCACCTGTGTAGGTTCGGACCCGAGGAACCGAGGACCCCAGCAGTGAGTTCAGCTGCTTCTGAGTCAGTAGAGCTTCAGCCAGAGGTGAGTAGAATAAACCTTTACGATTTAAAGCAAATAAATTATAAGGTTTGAGCATGTTCATGCATCATGAATGCCATGAGATGAATTAGGTTGTATGCATTAGAATTCACGAATATATTGCATTGCATTTATGATGTTGATGTGGATTGGTTATTGGATGATCCTTTAGTCCTCATATGATATGATGATGTTACGGCATGATACGGTATGGAAGTCCAGGTTGTACCCATTCTACGTCCCTGGCACGATGTAAGAGAAAGTCCAGGTTGTACCCATTCTACGTCCCTGGCACATTGGAATGTTATGATATGTTATGTTAAGAGAAAGACAGGTTGTACCCATTCTACGTCCCGGCACTTTGGAATGTAGAGGACTATTGGTGACAATACTATCCGAGATGTGATTTGTTGTGATGTATTGCATTACATAATGGCATGAGAATTTAAATGTTGTTTTTCATTATTCTGCTCACTGGGCTCTAGTAGCTCACCCCTTTTCCCTAATCCCCCAGGATTGCAGGTACGGGCTAGACAGAGAAGTCAAGAAGAGTAAAGTCATGTGTTTGTAATAGATAGAAAGTGGACATGATAAATTGTAAGATGATGTAAAGTTTGAATAGTCATGTTATGTATAATGATATTGAGGATTAGAAGTTGT
Source organism: Manihot esculenta (assembly GCF_001659605.2). Taxonomy (NCBI): domain Eukaryota; kingdom Viridiplantae; phylum Streptophyta; class Magnoliopsida; order Malpighiales; family Euphorbiaceae; genus Manihot; species Manihot esculenta. The sequence continues at coordinate 13,554,773 of NC_035178.2, forward strand.
GCTTGACCCTATGGATGTTGTTATCCCTTTTAATACATGATCTTAGATGTTTGATGATGTAGATGTAAACCAACTCAACACATGTTATGCCACCCTTTTGGGGGCATTGATGAGATCCCACAGCGGGGTCAAGTTTATGATTATGACTATGTTCAGTGCATGCACAGATTGAGTTTGGTGTATGATAGAATGTATGAAAGAAAAGGTTTAATTTTTATGTATGTTGTTGATCATGTATGGGATTAAACAGGTTTACAGGTTACATGTCAGGCTTGCTACGGGTCCCGGCGGCCTTAAGTCGATCTGGATCCTAGAGCCGGTAGCGGTCCGATTTTCGGGTCGTTACACGGGCATTGGATATGCAGAGGGTTACTGGTGACAAGTCCATCTGTGATGTGAATCGTTTGTGATGTGATGTATTTCATGAAAGCATATGTTTATTAACTGTTTTTAATGTTCTGCTCACTGGGCTTTTGTAGCTCACCCCTTTCCCCTTAACCCCCCCCCAAGTTTGCAGGGTCAGAGATAGCAGGAAGTCAGCAAGGGTAATGGCTATGTCATGTAAGAGAGTTTTAGTGGACATGTAATGTGATGTAATGTAATGTAAAGAATGTAATGAGGATTAGTATTGTGCTTGGCCCTAATGTTTATTGTAAATCCCTTTGTACAGGATCTTTATGGAGATGTTTTAATGATGAGGTATGTTGAACCAGGCTTGACATATGAGATGTTGACCCAACTAGAGCATTTGATGAGGGCTCTAGTATGGGGTTTTTATGTTCATAGTTATGATGCATGCACAGGTCAAGCTTGGTATATGAAAAGTTTAAAGTTTTTATGAAAATGTATGATCATGTATGAGATTTTATCAGATGTACAGATTGTATGTTAGGCTTGCTACGGGTTTCGGCGACCTTAAGTCGATCTGAATCCTAGTGCCGGTAGCGGTCCAGTTTTCGGGTCGTTACACCCGCAGCTTCGAATGAGGAAATTTGGTCTTTTATTTTAAATTTGAATTATTTATCCATTCACTGTCAGGTCTTTGTGCAGACTGTTGATTTCCCCTGTGATTTGGGCAAACTGCTGCTCTAATCTTTCGACTGTAATATGATCAGCTCGGCTCGAGAATCTGGATAGTTCTTAGTTCTGTGAAACACGATCATCTGGTAGATTTACCCAAATTGTTGATCAAGTTAATTTAAGCACTTTTTAATATATTTTTATGAAATTCACTTCTCTTTTGCTTTTCTGCAAAATATCACCAAAAAAACACAAAATTAGTTAAAAGAATACTCAATTTAATGCTAAGAACAGTATGAAAAATGTGTTGAAATTACGTTCGATCAGTACTATATAACCTTTAGGGATTTGTAAAAATAGATCTTTCTCTATGTGTCCATAAAGATAAGCATTATTGATATCCAATCTATATACCTTCCATGTTTTAGTAGTTGCTTGGCTAAACTGTTACCAGTTTGGCAACAGGAGAAAAGCTGTCATGATAATCAATCCCAGACAATTAGTTGTACCATTTTGCTACCAGCCTGCCTTTGTACTTATCTACAGTACCATCTAGATTGTATTTAACCTTGAAAACCCATTTACATGCAATAACTTTCTTCTCTGCAGGCAAATCAGTCTGAATCCATGTATTGTTACTCTCTAATGCTTCCAATTCACTTTTCATAATATTTACTCAACTACTGTCCTTTCTAGCTTTAAAATAAGACTTAGATTCTATTATAGTAGATAAAGCGGCCACAAAAAATATATTCATGATTAAATTCAAGTGAATCAGTGAAGAAAATGAATGAAGGACAAGGTGAAGTGTCTATTGCAAGACTTAAGGTAAAATTTTCTTTTGTAATTTGAGCAATATAATCATTTAACCATTGAGGTTTTACAACCTGTCTATTGCTCCTTCTTATTATTGGTTGTGCTATTAGTATTAGACTTGGTATGGTTATTTCTAGTTCTTGGTGTTCTTGCTCATGTGAAGTTTCTGAAATTATGTCACTGGATCCTATTTCTGGTATGAGTTTAGGTAATTGTGTAAGGTTGGATGAGAAATCTTGATGTGGTTGGTATGGATAAGTGTTTTCATAAAAGACTACATCTCTAGAAATGAATATATTTTTTATTTTTCAAATCATATCATTTGTATGCCTTAGAATAAGGAACAAACCCTAGGAAAATACTTTTGAAAGCTCTTTCCTCAAACTTTGATTTATGTGGCATTGTGTTTGTTGCAAAGAACAAACATCCAAACACTTTAAACTGAGAGTAGTTGGGTTTTTTTTTCTGAATCTACAAAAATCATCTACAATAGTTAAAATGTAAATTGCACCAGTAATTGCTTTTATTGAATATGGTCTCCATAGGTCTATATGAATCAAATAAAAAACTTGTTTGATTGAGATGTGACTTTTATGAAAGCAAATCCTTTACTTTTTAGCAAGAGGACAGATATAACAAATATGGAAAATGTCATAAATGATATTTAGATAATCAATATGGAGTAATTTTTTTTAGAAGCACAGCCAACTCTTGAATGCCATAAGGAATACAATTGAGAATGATTATTTGAAGAAACTTGATTACTAAGAATAGACTTGAGGTTTTCTTGATTAACAAAGGATCTGGAGCACAACACATTGAGACTTCTATGCATTCTTATAATTGTCATAATAGTGTTACTCACTATGTCCTGTAAATGACATTTATCAGATAGGAACTGAATTGTGATTTGTGAATTTTGTGTGAGTTTGCTAATAGACGAGGTTTTGTTGAAAGCAAGGGACATGTAAAACACTGTGAAAGGTAATTCTGGGGCTCAAAATGACAATCACCAATATGCATGACAAAGTGTATACTTCCATCTAGTAGATTAATTGTAAGGTTTAGCTTAGGATTGGTACATTGAGAGAAAAATTTTAAATCATGGCACATGTGTGATATGGCTTCAGTGTCTACTATCTATGTGTCTATAGTTTTATTTGAATCAAGAGAGGAGTAATTAGACTTTTACTTATAAATCCTGAGAATCCCATACATCCATTGATTCACACTGATTTGAACTCCTCATACTTCATCACTTCTTGCTGTATCATGTTTGAAATATCCATGTTCCATACTTCTGGCATTTGAAATACCCATGTTCCATACTTCTGGCATTTGTGATTCTGCATTGAGATCCAGAGGTGTTTATGTGACTGCAACAATAACCTTTTCTTTGATTTTCTTGTAATCATTGAACCATTCGGGATAGCCATGAAGTTTGAAGCATGTGTCTCTTATATAACATGTATTTTGGCAATGAACATAGAACCTATTCCCCTTATCTTTTTCTCATGAACTCTCTTTTTTTATATTGTGCAGTATCTTTAGGACCTCTCACATTCATAGCAGTGTTATTAAAATTAGTATTTCCCCTATTTTGCATTTCCTTTTATTTTTCAACACTTAGAACCATTGAATAGGCTCTATTTACATTATGCAAGGATTCCATGATCAATATTTGGTCCTTGACAAGACCATAAGAATCAATGAGACCCATTAAAAACTGTATAACTTTTTCTACATTTTCCAATTCATTAATGATTTTGGCAAAATCACAAATGCAAATAAGAAAAATTCTTAGACAATCTAATTCATCCCACAGCCTTGTAAGTTTAGTAAAATAAACTGTAACAGATATTCTAGCCTATGTTAAGAAACAAATTTCTCTTTTGATTTGAAAAATTAAAAGTCCATTACTCTGCCTGAAAATACCTTTAATATTTTCCCATAAACATTTTATAGATGGTGTATATACAAAAGCATCAGCTGATTTTTTTTATAAAGAGTTCTACCCAAGAAATTACCATGTTGTAAATTGCAAAGTTTGGATCTAGAGTTTTCTCCTTCCCATCAATGAATCTCAGCTTATCCTTGGCTTGTAATGCAATAACAATTGATTTACTCCAACATAGATAATTCGTGCCATTCATCTGCAGACTAACCAATTGAATTCCACGGTTATCAGAACTCTAAAGGGTTATCAAATCATTGAAGGCTTTTTCAGCTTCAGATTTATCACTAGTTTTAGCCATTTTGGCTTTGTAAGGTTAAAAAGAGAGGGATTGTATTGGTTTTACTCATGTTCTAATACCATGAAGAAAAAAATGCGAGAAGAATAGTGTTTGGCAAAAGTTAATTTCTTATTTCACGGTATACTTATTTATACAAAAGAGTATATGAATCTGGAAGGAAAGGAAAACAGAACATGCCTGCTAGCCACTGTACAACTATACAGCAGAAAATTATGTGTAGATAGTTTTCGAAACTAATAAAACGACACATTTTGATTCTACTTTAAACGCACCATTTTAACTTAGCTCCTAAAAGCGTCGATCGTGTTGGATCTTTGTTTGCTTTATTCTTTTCAATAACAGAATAAAATTATTCAAAACTTAGCATCAAATTCAAAAACATCTAAACATATTTGAAGCATTGATTGGAACACTAAAGGCACTGATTGTATCTCTATGTTCGTTCAATTGAGCAAAAATTGAAAGCCTAAACTGCTTCTATCAATCATTTGGATATACTACTTCCAAAAATATCAAATCAAACCTAATTCACTTGTTAAACAGAATGCTTAAATATGAAAATAGAGAATATTGTACCTCTCAACTGCAGATTCAGACCCAGTATTAGACAAATCTGCACAAGTCTTCTTGAACCTCTCAACTGCAGATTTAACATTGTAATCAAAATATTGTGAATTTCTTTTAAATAAAAATTTAAGAAGAAAGGGGATGAAATCTTCAATAAGTTTTATGAATATAATCAATAAATTGAACTTGTCATTATTTTCATGCACAAATTGTATTGAAAAGGGAAAAAGAATATTAAAATTAGAACAAAACAAAAGCATAATAATACTATTTATATGAAACTATCAAGCTAACTAATTCAGAGGTATGAATGGGACTTGATTGGAACTGTAGGAGGTGATTGTTGCGGCTGGAGGCGTGACTGTTGAACAATGCATCTGGAGCTACTCGTCTCTCAACACTTGCCAATTAGGTAGAATGGCACTTGTGAGATGGAGGCTATTCTCATGCAATTTTGAGACTGTAAGAATGGAGCTGGTCGTCTCTCAATTGCAAATTATGCAGAATGGCGATTGTGAGATGGAGGCTTGTTCTTAAGTGACTGTGAGAGCATTTTTCTAAATCATGCAAAATTAATAAAATAAATTGAAAATCATGCCTTTAGCAAAGTTATTTTTGGATTCAGGATGTTAAATTTATTTAGTCGACAATCATAATGTCAAACAAGCAAGTTTGACATTATGAGTGTCAAACACATAACTGTTGGATATTTTGAGTATCGAACAATTAGCTTGCATGCGACGTTAGCATACGGGAGCTTATGTGGTGCACACATGGCATGTTAGGTGTTGAACATGATTCAACAATTGTCCCAACAATCTGTTCGGCACTTAGTTGCCAATGGGTTTGTTTCCAACGTTCACATTTTATGTGGCTCCTCTATAAATTTCAGTAGAAAAATTGATTTAAAAAATGGCTTCTAAAACAATTCTTTAAAAAAAATTTTCCTTTGTTTTTGGAGTGAGAGAAATTTTATCAGAGGAAAATAAATTTTATAGAAAATTTGAGAAGAAAATTACTTGAATCCAATTATTTCAACAGAAATTTAAAAAAATGTCGGTAAGTTTTATATATATATATATATATATTTTTAAATATTGTAAGTTTCATGTATATTTTTTTTTAAATATGAATAAAATTTATTTTATCTCTTTTGTTAAGCTTAGTTAATAAAAATAAATTTTTAACATTAATTTTTTTATTCTCAGAAATTAAAAGATTTTATTTTGTTGATTGAATCCATTGAAAAACTTATCTAGCGATTCATCTAAAATGTAGATACATTGAAAATTATAAATTTTTATTTAAATATATACATCTTATTTACTGTGACTAATTTTAATTTACTTAGGTTTACATGAAATTTTTATATATTTAAATTAAATTATATATATATATACTATACTCAAATTCATGGGTTTATTTAGAAAATAATTTATAAATTTATTATTATAGAAAAATAAATTGATGAGATTATTGTTAATTATTTTTATTTATATTTATAATTACTTTAATTTTTTAAAAAATAAAAACTTTAAATTAGAGATTATTATTAAATAATATGTTATCTAGTCAATGACATTTATTATGAATGAAGTTTTTTTATTATGAATTTGTTGAATTTATAGTAAAATATTATTGTATTTTTAGTATAAATTAGTTAATAAAAATTTAATTAAAAATATTATTGAATTTTTATTTATCAATCATATATATAAATTTATATATTCATTTTATTTTTATCAGAAACCATTTTCTGTATATACTAATATTCACTGTGACAGAGATATTATAAGTAGTTCACATAGACATGATTACGATGAAAGTTTTTTAAATGTTGTTCCAGTGGGTAAAAGGATAACTTTTAAGTAGTAAAAAAAATTGATTGTGCAATTGAATTAGCTGACAACAATAAATATATATAGGCAATTGATTTTAGAAAACCTATAATTTTAGATAGATCATTAAAATTTGAGGGTGAAGATGACGTATCTAATGTGTCTAATTACATATGTCAAATTGATTATATGAATGGTATAGAAATATATATTAAGATAATTAATGGTGCTAATATAACCAATGACGATGTCGATATTAGTCTCTCTGAAACTGCTCTTGAATTAAACGTTGAATAATATGAAGAATATAATGCAGTGGATGATTATAATTTATCTGATAGTCTTGTAGGACAATAGAATAATTTATCTGATAGAGCAGAGGATGAGAATGACGATGATGATGACGATGATTCATGGATGTCTGCTGAAGATGATGAAGGCGAGGAGGATAGTTTGAGTATGCATAAATACTACAACACGCACTTTCCTAGCCTGCTGTTCATCCTTTCCCATACTTAGAAATAGATTTTGATTTACTAAGGATGGATCCTATGATAAGCCAGAAGGTCATTCCTTTTAGGATACATCTAAAAAGTTTTTAGTTGGAATGATATTTTCTTCAAGAGATGTAATAGTTGCGGCTGCAAAAGAATATCACCTTAGACGTCATCATCAATTTTGCTACCATAAAATTAGAGAGAAGACATATTCTATAATGTGTAAAGACAAAAATAATAGTTGTGCATGGAGGTTTCGAGCATCCAAAAAAAGGAGAGAATATATGAAAATTTACCAGAGAAGCAGAAGTATCATTGAAAACAGATCCAATGACCCTCATAATATATGCTCGTGTGATTCTATGTAAAACTTCCTCATCAACATTATTTAGAAGTTGATTGACTTCTCAGTTAGCCAGTTCATCTTCAAATAACATCCTCTGATAATGTTATTAGGTGGGACGACACCTAATAATATTTCACACACTATTGGCTAATGGTAATGTGATCGGCCTATAACGGTTGCACTATCAATCGGCAACCCAATAATGAACTCAGACATCCTAAAGGGTAACGATCATTTCCCTTTTCAAAAATATAAATGTGTGGGTCTCTGGTCGCTATTGCTCAATAAGGGTAGTAATTAGATTTCAATCTAGAGTAAAAAAATCTAGACGTATAATTCCATAAAAATCCGTACGCCATAGATATAATTTGCTATGGAATTTCATCTATATACAAAACGATACTAGTTCTTCTGCAGCCTATTACCTCAGTTTCTATAAATTGTTGCCACATAGTATCAGACCGATATTTTGATTGTGCGTATAGCAATAATGGGTCATTAGGACCCGGCAAAATATAATCACGTTGGTCATGACGATCGCATCGTCCCTCCATATCTATTTATAAAACATAAATTAACTATACTAAATTACAATAAAAAAATTATTACTAACAATATCACAAGAAAAATTTTTTCAACACACTAAAAAATAATTACAATAAATAAAAATATTTTATCACTGCATTAAATCATCAATTATAATATTTTTTACCTAAATCACAACATAAAATTTAAAACTATAATAAATCATCAAGTTTAATTTTTTTTCTACTAAACCATGATAAGTATTTTATCACCATAATAAAATAAAATTACTAATTTTTTTTTCTACCTAAATCATAATATAGAATTTAAAACTACAATAAATCATCAAGTTTAATTTTTTTTCCACTAAATTACAATAAGTATTTTATCACTACACTAAAATATATTTACTAATTTTTTCTACCTAAATCACAATATAAAATTTAAAACTACAATAAATTATCAACTTTAATTTTTTCTACTAATATAATACTAATTTCTTTTACCTAAAACATAATATATTAACACTATATTATATCATCAATATTAATTTTTAATTAAATCACAATAAAAATTTTATTTCTACACTAAATAACAATTACAATTAATAATACACATCTTAAAACTAAAATAAAAAGATAAGTATATAAAAATATATATGGCAAAGCCTACACAAATTATGAATATTATCAAGGAGATAGAGAGCAACCACAACTTCTTGAAGTAAAATAATGAGAAGTAGAAGAAATGATACCAGAAGATGAAAATAACAGGGAGGAAACGGAAAGAAGTGGCAAAGAAAAAAAAAATTATGATGGCAAAGGAAAAAATTTTTTAAAAGGAAGTTGGGCTCTTTGCTTTAGAGAAATTCAGAGAAGTAGAATAGAGGGGGGATTTCTTTCTGGTTCTTTTCTTTTAAAAGCCAAAAAGTAGAATAGTGGGGTGTTAGGGTGCATGTTGAGTTTTGCATGCACCCATTGCATGCAAGCATACATGTGGCGCCTACATGCTGTATTCGGCAGTCATACTACCAAACATAGAGGATGCAGAGAATTTATGCACCCTTGAATGAGCCATCGATTGACGGGTGATAATCTTATAGGAATAACCATGGAGGAAATATTGATTTTTTTTTCATTTGCGACTGAATTGTAATAATAACGATAAATTACTAGAAATTAGTGACGGATTCTGATACAGAGATGAAATTTTTAACAATAATGACGAAATTGCAATGGTAAATAGGCAATACATATTTGTCATTCAGTACCGAAGTAGCGACGAAACTGAGGCATCACTAAAATCATATTTCATCGCAAATTCCATCTTAATATTGTCTATGAAAATAAATTTCGGTAGAAAATTTTAATCGATGAGGGTAGAAATCAGAATCGTTGCAAATCCGTCGCAAAATCATTTGCGACCGAAATTATTCCCCGTTTTCTTATATTTCTTGATAGGATTACTAAAAATTTTGTTTTTACATTGACATTTTTATTGTGTTAAAAAGAAAACAATAAAATTTTAGTAAGATAATTTTATCAAAATACAACAATTCGATTTGTTATTTGTCTAGTTTCTGTATCTAATGCATTAGATCAAACTTAATATAAATTCTTGGAATTTTATAGTGCACATTAATAAGATACTCCTATATTTAATTCTATACATTTAACGCACGCTTCAGTATATTAATATTTAAAACTTATTTGATTTTAGTAGTTTAAAATATGTTAAGTATAGAAAAACAATGAATCTCTATAGAATTTGATTATTTAATCAAATGTATAACAATTTTCTAATTCATTAATTAAATTCACAAAATCTTTTTGTTCTTATTAAAACCCACTTCGAATTCGTTCTTATAAGAAAATAATTCTACTAAAGTAGTGGTAAAGAGTAATAATAATGTAATATAATAATAACATAAAATAAGTCATAAACTATCATTATAGGACAAGTTTACGTGACAATGATCTAATAAGCTGACATATAATTACAAAAGTTTCACCCAAAAAAAAAAAATTATAATGTTGTAACACTCGGTACTCCATCAAAACTCGCCCCTTTTTAAAAAGGTTGACCGTTCATAAAATGTTACCGTTAGCATAATACAATGTAACAAATTCTCACTATACCTATAAATACGAGATCTCTTATCCATTAGTTACTACTAGTTGGATTTTTAAAAAGATCAATAATTTACTCCATTTCATTATAATATAAAAACAAATATATACAGAAATTAGAATTCCCATTCTTAAACGCTTATTCTAAACTCAAAACAATCTATTATATTCGTCCATTCTATTAATTTACTGATTTCAACGTCGGATTAATTGTCCATAGATATCAATCACCTCATCTTCTCTCTTTTACAGATTAACCAATCGCAATTCAGTTTTATTTCCACTCACATCAAATAGTTTCATGTATATTTCACTTTCAATAAATTTTTTATATTGATAAAAAGACTAAATAAAATATAAATAGTAAGAGATTAAAATTAAATAATGCCAAAAATATGAATAAAATTCACCTAAAAATTTGTAAAAGTCAGGACAAATATAGTAATATCAAAGAGGAAAAGTAGTTTAGAAAAAACAAATAAAAAGTGGGTAGAATATAATATTAAAAGAAATATATCAAATTTATAAATAAAATTTAAATTTTTAAAGTTTGGAGGTTATGGCCTCCCTTATAACTTCATTCCCTCTAAAGATATATTAGTACTTCTTCTAGGTTGAGTATATCAGCTGATTTGTTGATCGGAGTTTTAGCTGAAACTGATCATACTAAGTTTTTTTTTTTTTTTTTAGTTCATTAATAAAATAATTGGTTGTAAAAAATGTCGTAAACAATTATAAATCCTTTATTAAATTTATTTCTGAGAAAAAATAAGCAAGAGTTTTGACTATAAAATCTTGAGCAATTGCAGTGGCAATTTGTTTATTGAATAAAAATAAAAAAAATATAAAAAAATATATATTTAATTTGATTAATTTTTTATAATTATAATTTAATTTAAAATATGTGATTTAATTTTATGTATAAGTAATATCTTATAATATCGTATCATTTATAAATAATGATATATTTCAATATAAAATTGAATTACAGAATCATATATACCGAAATAAAAAGGTTAATTAAATTTATAGTATTTTTTGACATTTCTTTTAAGAACAAATGACAACTATATTTTTCCTAGAATCAGAAAGATAAAAAGATAGAGGTGCTGGTGAAAAGATTAACAAAAATTATTGTTGAATCCTAGTTTTATTTTAGCATAATAATAATAATAATAAATTTAACTGACAATGTATCGCACACATAGCATATTCATGAAATAAAACGGTGCGTAATGAGAACGAGATTCAAAATGTTATGGAGAAAGATTTTTTGTAAATGGATCATGGACCGAAGCATAAGCCGAGAAGCATGGACCGGAACACTGCTACCTGTACAACAGTGAAGAGCCCAGGAGAGAGATACTAGGACACATCATTCCAAAGGAATCTCAGCTAGACATGGCCATGCCCGGTTTTAGTTTGGAATTGAGAGTTTGATTTATTTTTTAAATTGAATTATAACCGATTTGATTTAAAATAATTTAAAATGTTTTTGATTTTTTAACTGTTCTGATTTGATTTTAATCTGATTTTAAAAGCAATTACAGTTTTAATTTTTTACGGTTTTGATTTTAATTTTAATTAAATTTAAATTATAAATAGTTAATTCGATTTCGATTTAAAAAAATTTAAAAATATAAAAATTTAAATAAAATATAAAGAAATAAATATAAATCTTAAATATTATTAAATATATATTTTATTAAATAAGTACATCCCAAAATGTGTCCATTTATATAATATAAAAAATAAAATAATATACATATAATATAAAAATAAAATAATATTATATTTAAATATTAATAATATTTTTTACAAGTTAAAAATAAATTTAAGTTATTTAAACTTAATTATTTGATCATTTAACTTATTTATGTATCAATTTTAAATGACATAAATTTTTAAAATGGTTTATTTAAGCAATAAAAAATCAAATTAGAATCAAACCTGATGACTGTCGAGCTCCAGATATTTGGGTTTAAGGCAGCCCAAACTAAAAAAATCAGGTCTAAACTCAATGAGGGCCCGGTATGCGATTTTAACTCCATACTGGTTCAAGGCCCCTCTAGGCAGGCTGGATGTGAACCTGCCCATGGGATCCTAGTCCCGAATATCTTTTAGCCTCTATGGAAAAGCAGACCCCGCGATACCAGAAATCGTGTCCAATGGCACTGGATTGAATTAAATGGCCGCCTGACGAGAGAAAATGACATAGTACATTTGTACGTATTGCCAGCGTGAATGTGGTAAAGAGATACGAGTATAGGACGACAGTTATACGTCATAAAAAGATAAAAGAGAAAGAAAATAAAAGAAAACAAAGGAGAAATGGAAGCCAAGCTTACCAAAATACACCCTGAATCTAAATTCATTTTTGAATCTCAGACATCAATTGGCGTCGTCTGTGGAAACGAAGGAGACCTTATCGTCACCGGAGTTCTCATTCCTACTCACCCACTGAGATCCACATAGAAAATCACAGCAAAACCCATATAGGAATCACCCAGAACGACCTAAGCTTGACTTAGGAAAGTCCACTATTGTCATTTTCTAGCCCAACAACACTAATAAACCCACCACTCGCATTACTAAACCCCTCACCAAGCTCGACTAGAATCATACCCCAAACCTCTTTATGTGATCAAGAACTTCAAAATATGGCCCTCCAGCTATAAAATACTGCCCACTGGCTAATCCAGATGTTACAACAAAGGGGGCTCAGTATCCCACTGAGCAGGCCACCCATGGTATGGATCAACCACAGTAAGCCTCAACCCACACTGAACTACCAAATTCTCCAACAAAGTAGCAGAAGGACAAAAGAAGGAGATGGGGAAGCAAGTCAGAGGAACGAACCAGCAGCCCGAATGAGGGGCAGGATAGCAAGGAAGCTCATCCAAAATGATGGAGTAGAGAGCTACTCTTTTAAACCCACAGAGAGATCCAGAAGTGAGGAGTTGGAAAGAAGTTACCGCTTAGAAAAGAGGCCTAGAAGGAAAGAAACTGATGTAGATCAGAAGCTGGAAAGATTGAAAGAGTAGCTATTAATGGAGCTGAGGGCCAGAGACAACAGTGGTTGCCTATTGCCGATCTCATTGCCGTTTGTAAAGCGGATTCAATAGGAGACAATACCGAAGAAGTTCATGATGCCAACCTTGGCAACCTATGATAGGACAGGGAATCCCCGAGACCATGTGTTGAACTATAAAACCTTTATGGAGTTACAGACCCATTCTGAAGTTTTGATATGTAAGGTTTTCCCAACAACCTTGACTAGACCAGCTCGGGCTTGGTTCAACAGCTTGGAGTCAGGAAGCGTTAGGAATTTCGTAGACCTAGCCAATGTATTCATCAGCAGATTCATTACTAGAGCCCTACTAAGAGAAAAATGAGCTACCTAGAGACCGTCAAACAAAGGAGTAATGAGTCCCTGAGAGAATATGTTGCCAAGTTCAACTTAGAAGCCCTGCAGATACAAGAGTTGGATGAAGAAAGGGCAGTGGAGGCCATGCAAAAGGGCACCACGTCCCTAAAATTCTTTGAGTCGCTATTATCGGAAGCCCCCTACCTCTTTGTGGGAGTTAATGAAAAGAGTAGAAAAGTATATAAGGCAAGACGATGCCTTAACTACGAGCTAGTTTGCTTGAGATGACAAAGAGAGGGGGAGAGCAGGGGATGACAGAAGGCAAGATAGGCTAGAGAGAAGGCAGGATCGGGATCTAGAGGCACTGAACAAACATCGGTGGGAGAGAAAAGAATAACGACCATACTGGCCCCGAGTTCCTACAGAAGTCACACCCTTGAATGTATCCAGAGCTGAGGTGCTCGTGGCAGTCCAGGATAAGGACTATGTGCAGTAGCCTAAGCCCCTGAGAATTGATGCAAATAAAAGGGACTCAGACAAATACTGTTAATATCACAGAACACACGTCCACGACACGAATGACTGTTATCAGTTAATAAATGAAATAGAGAGGCTGATTAAGAGGGGCCACCTTAAAAATTTTATGAAGAAGCCAGAAAGGCAGAGGCAATAGTAAGGAGAAGCAAGTGAAAGACCTCAGAGGCAAATAAGAGCACCATTGAATGATGGCTCTAATGGAATGATCAACATGATCATGGGGGGAACTGGAGGCCGTATGAGCTGGAGGGGGAAGAAGAGAGGGAGGACTGAAAATTAAAGTGGCGTAGAAGTGATACAGGTCACCAGCACACTCCTATGACTATCTCTTTCTCCCCGGAAGATGCACTAGGGGTAAAAATGCCCCACGACGATGCCTTAGTCATTGAAGTGGTTATCCACAACTTCAGGGTTTGTAAGGCGTTAGTTGATGATAGTAGTAAGGTGAACTTGTTGCCCTACCGGGTCTTTCAACAAATGAGGATACTTGAAGAGCAGCTCATGAGAGACTAAACACCAGTTAAAGAAATAGGGGGCACCCCGGTAGCCATGGAAGGCAAGGTGAAAGTAGCCCTCAACTTGGGAGAGCCTCATTTGTCGCTGACTCACTATGTTGTATTCCTAGTGGTGAAGCTACCCTTGAGCTACAATGCTATTCTAGGAAGTCCGATGTTGTATGATTTTAAAGCCGTGACAAGCATCCGGTACTTGGCCATGAAATTCTCAACCGAGGAGTCGAAATTTTTCAGGGAAGGCAAGAAGAAGCCAAAGTTGTGTACTTGGCCACGGTAGAAGAACAGTATGCCCAGCCGAAGGAGTTAAATCCTGAAGTTATGGAAGTCAGAGATGAGAAGGAGGCTAGGACTGAACCAGTTGATAAGCTGGAGACCTTCCTATTGTTTGAAGAGCAAAGCGACAAGGTCTTTAGCATAAACTCGAGCCTGGAAGGAAGTTAGAAAGAAGCTGCAATGTCTTTAATCCGGGGGCATGCCTCAAGCTTTACCTGGAAGCCCTCGGATATGCCAAGAATGAAGCCCAAGATGATGACCCACAAACTCAACGTCTTCCCTTATGCAAAATCGTGAAACAAAAGAAGAGGGTCTTCGGCAAAGAAAAGTAGCAAGCCATGAGGGAAGAGGTAGAAAAACTAGAGGAGGCAGGGTTTGTTAGGCAAGTTATATATCCACAGTGGTTAGCTAACCCTGTGTTAGTTAAAAAGGCCAATGAAAAGTATATAATGTGTATAGATTTCACCAATCTAAACCAGGCCTGCTCGAAAGATCGTTATCCCCACAAACTCAACGTCTTCCCTTATGCAAAATCCGTGAAATAAAAGAAGAGAGTCTTCAGCAAAGAAAAGCAGCAAGCCTCGAAGGAAGAGATAGAAAAACTAGAGGAGGCAGGATTTGTTAGGCAGGTTATATATCCACAGTAGTTAGCTAACCCTGTGTTAGTTAAAAAGGCCCACGAAAAGTATATAATGTGTATAGATTTCACCGATATAAACCAGGCTTGCTCGAAAGATTGTTATCCCCTCCCAATATTAATAAATTGGTCAATTATAAGGTCGACTTTGATTATTTTTCATCTTTGGATGCTATGTCTGGGTATCATCAAATCCCAATAGATAAATCTGATGAAGAGAATACCTCATTTATAACAGAAGACAGGACATACTGCTATAAGGCTATGCCATTCGGCTAGGGCTGAGCAGAATCCGGTTCAAACCGAAAAAACCGACCGAACCGAACCGATTTGAAAATTTGGTTCGGTTTTTTATATATTTCGGTTTGGTTCGGTTTTAAATTTCAGAAATTTTGGTTATTTTGGTTCGGTTCGGTTTTGATCAGAAAAAAACCGAAAAAACCGAACCGAACCGATTAGGGATAATAATATGTTTTTTCAATAATATAGAGAAATTAAATTATATTAAAATTAAAATATTTTAATTAAATTTTAAAATACTAAAAATAAAGTGTAAAAAATTAAAAAAATATTAAAAATCGAAACCGATCAAACCGAACCGAATCGAACCGAATCAGACCGGTTCGGTTTGATTCGGTTTCTGACCAAAATCGGTTCGGTTCAGTTTTCATAAAAACTAAAATTTCGGTTTTCGGTTTATTCGGTTCGGTTCGGTTTTGAACCGAACCGACCGAATGCTCACCCCTACATTCGGCCTGAAAAATGCAGGGGCTACATACCAGTATCTGATGAATAAGGTCTTCAAAAACTAGATAGGGAGAAGCTTAGAGGTATATATTAAAGATATGGTGGTCAAAATCCATACCTTTCAACAACATTTAACGACCTAGAAGAGGTCTTTCTAATATTGCAACAATATCGAATGAGGTTGAACCTTGCGAAATGTGCCTTCTTTATTAGAGGGGGAAAGTTTTTGACCTACATGGTTAGTGGAAACTGCATTGATTCAAACCCAGAGAAGGTGGAAGCCATATTGAATATGCCTGAGCTTGCGTTAGAGACGTGCAGAGGCTCACTAGGAGAGTTGTGGCGCTCAATAGATTCATGTTCAGTTTTGCAGAGCGTGCCTACCCTTCTTCAAGAAGCTGAGAAAGATCCTAAATTTCGAGTAGTCAGAGGATTGTTGAGAGGCCTTCAAGAGCCTCAAAGAATACCTTAGCTCTCCACATGTACTCAGCAGCCCACTAATAGGTTTAGCCGCATCAGAGTAGGCAGTGAGTGTCGCATTGGTCAGGGAAGAAGCAGGGACTCAGAAGCTAATTTTCTATGTGAACAAGGTACTCAAGGATGCTGATGTCAGATATATGAACATAGAAAAGTTGGCATTCGCTTTGTTGCTAGCAATGAGGAAATTCAAGATGTACCTAGAAGATCATTAGGGATTGTGATGACTGATCAGCTGTAACGACCCGGAAATCGGACCGCTACCGGCGTTAGGATTCTGATCGACTTAAGGTCACCGAAACTCGTAGCAAGCCTACTATGCATCCTGTGTACCTGATAAAATCCCATACATGAACATACATTTTCATAAAAATTTAAACTTTTCATAAACCAAACTTGACCTGAGCATACATCATAACCTGTAAACATAAAACCCATGCTAGAGCCCTCATCAAATGCTCTAGCATGGTCAACATCATATACCTCAAGCTTGGATTAACATAATTCATTATGAAACCTTTTACATAGAAACATGTTCATTGGGATTTACAACATAAACTAGGACAAAGCACAAAACTAAACCATTACATGATACATGTCTACTACTATTGTATTACATAACATATACCATCAACCTTGGTGACTTCTCCGCTCTAACTCTGATCCTGCAAACCTGGGGGTTAAGGAAAAGGGGTAAGCTACAAGAGCCTAGTGAGCAGAATAGTAAAAACATTTTAATAAACTATGCTCATATGGAATGCATCACAACACAAACAATACACATCAAGGATAGACTTGTCACCAGTAACCCTCTACATATCCAATGTGCCCAGCCCTCAACGGAGCTCCTCAGGACTTTCGCTTAAACATAACATAACATGTCCAACTGTGCCAGGGGAGTAGAATAGGCCTCGACCTGGACTTTCTCTTACATCGTGCCAGGGGCGTAGAATGGGCCTCGACCTGGACTTCCATATCATATCATAACATATCATATCAAGGGCTAATGGGTCATCCAATATCCATCCACATCAACAGCAAATTATGCAATGCATCATATTCGTAAATTCTAATGCACACAACCTATTACATACATGGCACTTATGATGCATGAACATGCTTAAAAGTTTTATTTCTTTGAAAAAAATAGAATAGTTTAGTTCTACTCACCTCAGGCTGATGCTTGACTAACAGTGAAGCAGCTGACTCACTGCTGGTCTCTTCGGTCTCTCAGGTCCGATCCTATATTGATGGACTCAAGTGAGGGACCAAACATAACTCTAGCAAGACTCTAAACATCTCCCAAAAAATTCCCTAAAACATCATAAAATATGTACACAAAACAAGCAAAGAAAGATTGGGCAGGGGACTTTCGGCGGCAGGTTCGGCGGCCGAAGGTCCCTACAGATTCGAAAGTCAGGCACTTTCGGGGGCAAGATACGGAGGCCAAAAGCCTTCACAGACCCGAAAGTCACTAACCTTTGGGGGCAGGTTCAGCGGCCGAAACTCCCCTTCAGATCTGAAAGTCCATGCTTTCGAGGGCAGTTTAGGAGGCCAAAGGCTGCCTCCACAGGCAAGTTCGGCGGCCGAACCTTGCTTCGACGGCCGAACCTGGGTTCGCCAGAATGGCAGAACCTGATTCTGCCTTAAGCATTTCAACCCTAAACTCTCAAATCCTCACACCCAACTTCCGATAACATGCATTCTCACACCCACATGCATAAGGGGCAACAAAACTAGCCTAAACCCCAACAAACAACAACAAAACATAAGAGGGAACATACATTCATCAAAACCCAATACAAACCCTAATGCTCTTGGTCTAACCACAACATGCATCTCAACCCCTTAAACCTTCACAAAACTTAATTAAAAACATAAGAGAGGTAAGGATCTAGGCTTACCTCTTGAAGATCTAAGAGTGACAGCAACCCCAACATGGAGATGAGTCAAACGGTCTCCAAAGCTTCCAAACTTCAATTTAAGCTTAAAAACTTCAAGACAAGATGAAAACTCGTAAAAACATTGAAGGATTTGAAAGAAAATCATAAAATCATCAAAGGGAAGGTGTGAACTCACCTTTGCCCGAAAATGGAGAGAAAAGATCGCCCGTTTTCGGACTGAGGGCCTCTTATTGGTGGCTGGCCAGACCACCTTTGGGGGCCGAAAGAGCTCCCGCGGCAGCACCATATTCAGCGGCCGAACATAAGGTTCGTCGGCCAATCCTGGGCCTATCCCTCAAAAACATTTTTCTTCTTTTTAAAGAATTTAATTCAAAAACTTAACATTAAAACCATAAAAGCATTTTGTAAAAACATAGTTTACCCTTCCAGAGGTTTCGGTATCCGAGATTTCGGATTGCAACGGAGATTCCGTCGGAAGATTGAAATTCCGACGCCAAAGTCTAGCCGGGTATTACATTCTTCCCCCCTTTAAGAACATTCGTCCTCAAATGTTCAAACAACACATAAGGAAACATAGTATAAAGAAAGCACATAAAACCTAAAACACTTACTTCAAAAGAGATATGGATATGCCTAAGCATGGATTCTCGGGTCTCCTAGGTGCACTCTTCCATGTTGTGGTGATTCCAAAGGACTTTCACCATCGAGATTTTCTTGTTCCTCCACTTTCTGATTTGAGTGTCTACGATCCGTATTGGCTGCTCAACATAGGTGAGATCTCTTAGGATCTCCACCTCTGGTTCATTAAGAACCTTACTCGGATCCGACACGAACTTTCGTAACATGGAAACATGGAAATCCCGATGGATTCTCTCCATTGAAGCAGGTAAATCTAACTTGTAAGATACATTCCCAATCCTTTATAGGATTTCGAAGGGTCTGATGTATCTTGGAGCTGGTTTACCTTTCTTCCCAAAACGAATCACCCCCTTCATAGGAGACACCTTAAGCAATATCCTATCCACCTCCTGGAACTCAATATGCTTCCTGCGGATGTCTGCATAACTCTTTTGCCTGCTCACTGCTGTTCTGATTCTTTCTCTGATAACGGGCACTACCCTGCTGGTGATCTTGACCAACTCTGCCCTGCTAGAGCCCTTTCTCCCACTTCTTCCCAGCAGACAGGTGACCTGCACTTCCTCCCGTATAGAGCTTCATAAGGAGCCATCCCTATGCTAGCATGATAGCTGTTATTATAGGCGAACTCCACCAATGGCAAATGTTGCCTCCAAGAACCGCCAAAATCTAGCACACACATTCTTAACATGTCTTCTATGGTTTGGATGGTCCTTTCTGACTGTCCGTCAGTCTGTGGATGAAAGGCAGTGCTAAAGTCCAACCTTGTGCCCATAACATTCTGCAGACTCCGCCAAAACCTGGAGGTAAACTGGCGTCCCCTATCTGAAACAATTGAAACTGGATCCCCATGAAGCCTGACAATCTCCTCCACATAAACCTGTGCCAGTTTTTCCACAGAGTAGCCACTCCTAACAGGGATAAAGTGAGCAGATTTGGTCAGTCTGTCCACTATTACCCATATAGAGTCTAATCTGTTGGACGTTGCTGGTAGTCCCACTACAAAATCCATTGCCACATTTTTCCATTGCCACATTTTTCCATTTCCACTCTGGAATCGGTAGCGGGTTGAGCATCCCAGCTGGCTTCTGATGTTCTAGCTTCACCCTTTGACAGATCTTACAAGCGGACACAAACTGCTTCACTTCCTTCTTCATAGCTGGCCACCAATAAACCCTCTTCAGATCCTGATATATTTTGGTGGCTCCAGGGTGAACGTTATACCTAGCATTATGAACCTCTCTCATAATGTCTCCCTTTAAACTCACGTCATCTGGTACGCATAACCTGTTTTCGTAACGGAGGATCCCTTTGTTGTCAAAACGAAACTCCTCATTCTTGCCGAACTGAACAGTCCTGGCGATTTTTACTAACTCGGGGTCCTCATACTGTTTCTGTGCCACTTGATCCAGAAACACGGGTGTCACTCTCATTTGAGCCACTAGTGCACCTGTACCAGACAACTCTAATTGTAAACCCTCATTGATGAGCTTATAAAATTCTCTCACCACCGGTCTTCTCTCTGCTATAATATGGGATAAACTGCCAAGTGATTTCCAGCTGAGGGCATCTGCCACCACATTTACCTTATCCGAATGATACTGGATCTTGCAATCATAGTCACTGAGCAGTTCTACCCATCTTCTCTGCCTTAGGTTCAACTCTTTCTGACTCAAGATGTACTGCAAACTTTTATGATATGTAAAGATCTCACATTTTATCCCATAAAGGTAATGCCTCCACATCTTGAGTGCAAAGATCACGGCTGCCATCTCTAGATCATGTGTAGGGTAATTCAAGTCGTGCTTCTTTAACTGCCTAGAAGCATAAGCAATTACCTTCACATTCTGCATCAACACACAACCTAGTCCCACTCGGGATGCATCACAAAACACCGTGAAGTCTTCATTACTCGTAGGCAGAGCTAACACCGGTGCTGATGTCAACCTTCTATTTAGATCTTCAAAGCTTTCTTAACACTGGTCCGACCAAACAAACTTCTGGTTCTTTTTAGTCAGCCTGGTCATAGGAGCAGCAATCTTGGAGAAGTCCTGCACGAACCTCCTGTAGTAACCTGCCAAACCCAAAAAAATTTTGATTTCTGTGACTGTAGTGGGTCTAGGCCAGTTAGCTACAGCTTCAACTTTCTTGGGATCTACCTGAAATCCCTTTTCTGACACTACATGCCCCAAGAAAGAAATGCTCCTCAACCAGAACTCACACTTAGAGAACTTGGCATACAAGCCGTGTTCTCTCAGGGTCTGCAACACTGTCCTCAGATGATGGGCATGCTCCTCTGCATTCCTGGAATACACTAAGATATCGTCAATGAAGACAATAATGAAGTGATCCAGAAACTGACTAAAAACTCTGTTCATGAGGTCCATGAATGTTGCAGGGGCATTGGTCAGCCCGAACGGCATCACTAGGAACTCATAGTGCCTATATCTGGTCCTGAAAGCTGTCTTTGGCACATCCTCTTCTCTGACCCTCAGCTGGTAGTACCCGGATCTCAGATCTATCTTGGAAAAGCAACCGGCTCCTACTAGCTGGTCAAAAAGATCATCAATCCTAGGTAACGGATACATGTTCTTGGTAGTGACCTTGTTCAACTGTCTGTAGTCGATACAAAGTCTCAAGGATCCATCCTTCTTTTTCACAAACAACATTGGAGCTCCCCAAGGTGAGGTACTAGGTCGGATGAAACCCTTATCTACCAACTCTTGCAACTGCTCTTTCAACTCTTTTAACTCTGTAGGTGCCATCCTGTAGGGAGGAATAGAGATGGGTCTGGTTCCCGGCATCACTTCAATTTCAAACTCTATCTCCCTAGCAAGTGGTAAACCTGGCAGCTCGTCTGGGAAAACATCTAGGAACTCCCTGACTACCGGCACTGAAGCTGGTTCCCTGACCTGACTATTAAACTCTCTGACATGAGCAAGAAACCCCTGACAACCCCTCCTAAGCAACCTACGAGCCTGAAGGGCTGATATCAAACCTCTAGGCATCCCTACTCTATCCCCTCTGAAGACTACCTCTGACCCATCCTGCTCTCTGAACCTGACTACCTTGTCTCTGCAATCCAAGGTAGCACCATGAGTAGAAAGCCAATCCATCCCTAGAATGACATCAAAATCGATCAAATCTAGAACCACAAGATCAGCTGGAAGGCATCTACCCTCAACAAACACTGGACTACATCGGCAGACTGACTCTGCCATAGATGGATCACACTTGGGCCCACTAACTCAAAGAGGACACTCTAGCCCAGAAGTTATCAAACCCAACCTCTCTACGGCTCTTGGAGCAACAAAAGAATGAGAAAAAAATCAGAACATTCAATGATGAGATTACCTGACACCACGGTGTTTGACGTGTTAGCCTCCTGCTGAGTCATGGTGAAGATCCGTGCTGGAGCTGATGGACCTTCCCCTCGGGAACCTACTGAAGAAGAGGTTGTCCTTCTCCTTCTACCTCTGCCCTGAGACATGGTTGGAGCTGCTGGTTGGGCCACGCTACCAGAAGCTGTCCGCTGGGACTGAGCCATCATAGCTGCATTGGGACACTCACGTGCCATGTGCCCCTCCTATCCGCATCTGAAACGTGTTGTAGTCCCAAACCGACAGACCCCCTTGTGCAGCTTACAGCACCTCATGCACCCGGAGCTATACGATCTAGAGCTCGAACCACCACCCATTCCCAGACCAAACTTTAACCTGTTCCAAAACTTATTCTTCTTGGGCTTGGACTTGCTCCACTTCTTACCCTTTGTGGCAGCTTCACCCAGAGAGGAGAGATCAATATTTCCTGAACCCGGGGTTTTGGAACCTGCTGTTTTACTGTTCCCTGAATAATGGCACTAGCCTCCATCTTTCTAGCTGCGTCCACTATGGTGTGGAAGCTCTCCCTCTCTGCTGCTAGGATCAGGGAGGAATACCTTGGGTGGAGCCTCATGGTGTACCTCCTAGCTTTCTTCTGATCCGTATCATAGGCCTGTCCCACAAACTGAAGCAACTCCAGGAATTTGTCTGTGTATTCATCTACACTCATGTCTTCAGTTTGTCTCAGCTGTTCGAATTCAATCACTTTCAGCTCCCTTGAACTGTAAGGAAAAGCCCATCCTGCAAATTCATTGGCAAACTGCTCCCAGGATAAGCTGTCCAGTCTTGGGTCCACATAATTTTTAAACCACTCCCTTGCCTTCTTGCATTTCAGAGTGAACCCCGCCATCTGAATGGCTCTACTGTCACTAACTCCCAACTCATCCGTTATCATCTTCACCGTCTTGAGATACTCAAGCGGATCATCACCTGTTTTAAACTTTGGAGCATCCAACTTCAGATAGTCGGTCATTTTTACTTTGCTCCCGTCAAATGGTTTGGGTCTAGATGATTGGGTTTCAGGAACCCCTGGTTCTACTGGGGGAGGAGGAGGTGGTGCAACATCCCCTGGGCTTAGGTTTGGGTTTGCTGGATTTTGATAGAAGGGTGAGGGTGGAAACATGGGGTAAGGTGGATATGGAGGGTAAAAGGGAGGATAAGGCATGAAGGAAGGGTATGGGTTATAACTTGAGAAATCTGATGTGCCTCCCATCGGATATCCCGGTCCCTGTGGATAGGGTGGGTATTGGGGTGGACAAGCAAAACCCGAGGCCTGAGCGCCTCCTTGCAATTCTCCCATACCTTCCTCTAACATACTCACACCTAAGCTGCCATCCCTCCTCTGATCATCTTCTTCTGTTTCCCTCACATCCGCCGACATCCGTCCCGGATCGGTTCTCCTCCTATTTACATTAAAAGACCTTCTAGGGTCCCTTGACGTTTCCCCTCTGCTGGTTCTACTAGACCTCACCCTTGGCAGAGCAGGGTGTAAGGCATCCATGCCCTCATTCTCTGGTGGAACTCCAGTTAATCGTGCAGATCGACGAGTGCCTCGCATTCTATTTTCTGAAAAACAACATACATCACATAAACATTAGCATCATATGGTTCATATGGATACACATGAACCCACAGCATACATAGCATATCATTAATGCACATGCATATAATCATGGCATTACACATCATCATCAAGACAAGACTCTACATCCTATCCTAGTGGACATGATTTTTCCTATTATGCTTGCCCTTCTATACCATTTATGAGCCCGACACTCTAGGTCTGACCATATGAACCTAGAGCTCTGATACCAACTCTGTAACGACCATAAAATCGGACCGCTAACGGCGCTAGGATTCTGATCGACTTAAGGTCGCCGGAACCTGTATCAAGCATACTATGCATCCTATGTACCTGATAAAATCCTATACATGAACATACATTTTCATAAAAATTTAAACTTTTCATAAACCAAGCTTGACCTGAGTATACATCATAACCTGTAAACATAAAACCCACGCTAGAGCCCTCATCAAATGCTCTAGCATTGTCAACAACATATACCTCAAGCTTGGGTTAACATAATTCGTTATGAAATCTTTTACATAGAAACATGTTCATTGGGATTTACAACATAAACTAGGGCAAAGCACAAAACTAAACCATTACATGATACATGTCCACTACTATTCTATTACATAACATATACCATCAACCTTGGTGACTTCTCCGCTCTAACTCTGATCCTACAAACCTGGGGGTTAGGGTAAAGGAGTAAGCTACAAGAGCCTAGTGAGCAGAACAATAAAAACAGTTTAATAAACTATGCTCATATGGAATGCATCATAACACAAACAATACACATCAAGGATGGACTTGTCACCAGTAACCCTCTACATATCCAATGTGCCCGGCCCTCGATGGAGCTCCTCAGGACTTTCACTTAAACATAACATAACATGTCCAACTATGCCAGGGGCGTAGAATGAGCCTCGACCTGGACTTTCTCTTACATCGTGCCAGGGGCGTAGAATGGGCCTCGACCTGGACTTCCATATCATATCATAACATATCATATCGAGGGCTAATGGGTCATCCAATATCCATCCACATCAACAGCAAATTATGCAATGCATCATATTCGTGAATTCTAATGCACACAACCTATTACATACATGGCATTCATGATGCATGAACATGCTTAAAAGTTTGATTTCTTTGAAAAAAATAGAATAGTTTAGTTCTACTCACCTCAGGCTGACGCTTGACTGACACTAAAGCAGCTGACTCACTACTGGTCTCTTCGGTCTCTCAAGTCCGATCCTACATTGATGGACTCAAGTGAGGGACCAAACATAACTCTAGCAAGACTCTAAAAATCTCTCCAAAAACCCCCTAAAACATCATAAAACATGTAAACAAAACAAGCAAAGGAAGGCTGGGCAGGGGACTTTCGGCGGCAGGTTCGGCGGCAGAAAGCCTTCACAGACCCGAAAGTCACTAACCTTCGAGGCAGGCTCGGCGGCCGAAACTCCCCTTCAGATTTGAAATTCCATGCTTTTGGGGGCAGTTTAGGCGGCCAAAGGCTGCCTTCACAGGCAGGTTCGGCGGCCGAACCTTACTTCGGCGGCCGAACCTGGGTTTGCTAGAATGGCAGAACCCGATTCTGCCTCAAGCATTTCAACCCCAAACTCTCAAATCCTCACACCCAACTTCCGATAACATGCATTCTCATACCCATATGCATAAGGGGCAAAAAAACTAGCATAAACCCCAACAAACAACAACAAAACATAAGAGGGAACATACATATATCAAAACCCAATACAAACCCTAATGCTCTTGGTCTAACCACAACATGCATCTCAACCCCTTAAACCTTCACAAAACTTAATTAAAAACATAAAAGAGGCAAGGATCTAGGCTTACCTCTTGAAAATCTAGGAGTGACAGCAACCCCAACGTGGAGATGAGTCAAATGGTCTCCAAAGCTTCCAAACTTCGATTTAAGCTTAAAAACTTCAAGACAAGATGAAAACTTGTAAAAATATTGAAGGATTTGAAGAAAATCATAAAATCATCAAAGGGAGGGCGTGAACTCACCTTTGCCCGAAAATGGAGAGAAAAGATCGCCCGTTTTTAGACGGGGGCCTCTTATAGGTGGCTGGCCAGACCACCTTCGAGGGCCGAAATAGCTCCCGCGGCAGCACCATGTTCGGCGGCCGAACATGACGTTCGACGGCCGAACCTGGGCCTATCCCTCAAAAATATTTTTCTTCTTTTTAAAGAATTTAATTCAAAAACTTAACATTAAAACCATAAAAGCATTTTGTAAAAACATATTTTATCCTTCCAAAGGTTTCGGTATCCGAGATTCCGGATTCTAATAGAGATTCTGTCGGAAGATTGGAATTCCGATGCCGGAGTCTAGCCGGGTATTACATCAGCCTTTGAAGAAGATCTTACACAAACCTAAGACTTCAGGGTAGATGTTAGCCTGGTCGATAGAGATCAGCCCGTACTACCTCATTTACCGACCTCGGATAACAATTAAAGTGCAGGCCTTAGCAGACTTCATAGTTGAATGCTCCTTCAGTATGGTTGAGAAAGAGCAAGGTAAAGCCCTTCCAGAATTAGAGGAGAAAAGGGCGGAGAGCAGACCTCAGCACGAGTTTATATGGAATTTGTTTGTAGATGAGGCATCAGGTTCTACGGGCAATGGGGCAGGAATCCTTTTGAAGGGAGCTGATGAGTTTAAAGTATGTTATGCCTTACACTTTGGTTTTCCCGCCTCTAATAACATGGCTGAGTATGAAGTCCTTCTAAATGGTATGCAAATAGTCCTAGAAGTAGAGGCAATGACCTCAGAATAAATAGCGACTAACAACTAGTAGTGAACAAAATAAAAAGGGTGTATCAGGTGAAAGACCTGGTTATGCAAAAATATTTGGCTAGAGTGCGAGCCCTAGAAAGTGAATTAAGCAAACAAGGGATTATAGTTCAGTATGAATAAATACTCTGGGAGAAAATGAAGAAGCAGGTCTGCTCAGCAAACTGTCGACAGAAGAACTAGAACAACTCCAAGATGAGGTATATGTGCAGTAAATCAATGTTCCTATCTTTGAAAGGCTAGCCTCGATTATGCAAATTGACTAGGAACAGAGCTAGATGACCCCATATCTCAAGTATCTCAAAGCTGAAAAACTACCAGAATATAGAGGAGAAGCTCGAAGAATCACGACTAAAGCCGCTAACTACCAAGCGATGAGAGGAACTCTGTATCGAAGAGGAAAATCCAGCTTGTGGCTAAAGTGTGTAGGTTCAGAGGAGGCATCCAAGATAATCAAGGAGATACACCAGGGAGTATGTGGGGAACATCGTTGGCAAATAATATCTTCTCACAGAAGTATTACTGGTCAACAGTGAAGAAAGAAGCCAAAGAGCTTGTAAAGAAGTGGGATGTTTGCCAAAAGTTCACTAATGCAATCAACATGCCGACTACACCACAGTAGGAAATAGACATATTGGGACCATTCCCTAAGATTGTGGGGCAAAAGAAGTTCGTCATAGTAGCCATGGAATATTTTTCCAAATGGCCTGAAGTAGAGGCTGTCCCACCATCACAACCCAGAAGGTAATAGATTTTGTGTGGGGTAACATCATTTGCCGATTTGGGATACCCAGGACACTCATCTCAGATAATGGAAGCAGTTCGACTATAGCTCTTTTAGAGATTTCACGAGGAACATAGGTATATGGAATAAATTTTTCTCGGTAGCTCATCCGCAAACAAACGGCCAAACCGAGGTGAAAAATCGAGCTATTCTTCAGAAGTTGAAGAAATGTTTAGACGGTGCTAAGAAGAATTGGGCATCTGAGCTATCGAGCATTCTATGGGCATGAACACACCTCGAAAACCTACAGGGGAGACCCCATTCGCACTGGCGTTTGGGATAGAAGCTGTGATTGTCATAGAGCTACAAATCCCAAGACACGGGGTGCAGTTCAATGATTAAGGTCTCAACAATGAAAAATTGAGGAGTAACATGGATGCCTTTAAAGAAATTAGGGATCAAGACAAGTGCAAACAGTAGCCTACCAGCAGAAAGCGGCTTAGTACTACAACCAAAAGGTTCATGAAAGGAACTTAAAAGTTGGAGACTTGGTTCTGAGGAGACTGGAAACCACGGGAAAAAGGGCTGCTATGGGCAAGCTAGCGTCAACCTGGGAGGGATCGTTCAGACTTACTAAAGTTGTCAGGCCGAAAATATACCGAATTGAAGACTTACAAGGGAATTCGGAGCCTCACGCCTGGAACATCCAGCACCTGAATAGGTAATTTCAATAAGCGATACGATGTAATTGTAATATTGAATAAATGAAATTCCTCTTCCACGTCTCTTTTCTACCCTTAAAATTTCATGATAACAAAAAGCCCAGTGAGGCGGGTGATCAGTCTCGGAAATAGACCGCCGACATCAAAAAGTCGAGTTAAGAAAACAAGAAGGCTAATGAGGCAGGTGACGGGTCTCAAAAATAGACCGCCCGACAACAAAAAGCTGAGTTGAGGAAACAAGAAGTCTAATGAGATAGGTGACTAGTCTCGAAAATAGACTGTCGATACCAAAATGCCGAGTTAAGAAAACAAGAAGCCCAATGAGGCAGGTGACAGGTCTCGAAAATAGACCACCGATACTAAAAAGCTGAGTTGATGAAATAAAGAAGACCAATGAGGTAAGTGACTAGTCTCGAAAATAGACTGCCGGCACTAAAAAGCCGAGTTGAGAAAATAAAGAAGCCCAATGAGGCAGGTGACCGGTCTAAAAAATGAGCTGTCATCACTAAAAAGCCGAGTTGAGGAAATAAAAAAGCCCAATGAGACAGGTTTCGGCCTCGAAAATAGACCCCTAGCACCAGAAAGCCGAGTTGGGGATCCAAGTGAAGCCAAAAAGAGCCAAAGAAACCATACTTGTTGAACTGAAAACTAAAATAAGGAAGAAAAACTAAGGCAGAAATAAATCATTGGGACAACGTGCATCGTGGTAGGAAACCATACAAAAGGCCAGGGGCAATCGCAGGGGACACTAACACTCAAAAATTAACCTCTGGCGCCAAACCAGCCCGGTTAAAGAACTCATGACACGGCCTAATAAAAGGTCTAAACAAGTAAAAGAACAAATAAAGTCTAAGGATGCAAAAATTACGATGATTTTCAAAACGGAAATTAAGATAAAATTAAGTCAAGTTGATTTCCAATAAATAGAAGTCAAGTACACTAAGCCAGTTGCATTCATAAAATAAGCAGTTATCAAATAAACCGCTTAGTGTCATTCACAGGCAACATGCATGAAATACAACCTAAGTACAGGAATGCAAATAAAGTTCAAATCAATAAGAATAAAGTAAAACAAAAGAATAGACTGAGAATAAATTCATTTCATTACTTCTGTACACCATTAGAGTTTGTTATAGAAGCAACAGTGGAAAGAGAAGCATATCTAACTAAATCATTATTCATAGGGAACATAGAAGGGTTGTCCTCCTGCTAAATAGAAGTCAAAGGAGGGGGGGTTCTTAGGGAGGGGGTTATCATCTCTCTCTATAGCGGACCTCCTCACATCAGAGTCGACTTTGGAAGCTCCTAGGTCAGCTAACGGAGCGGAGGGGGCATCACAGGCAGCTTTAAGGCCTTGGTTGTAACCCAAAGCAAACATACGGAAGCCTCCCGGTATATCTTCTCCTTGAGCTCTACTGAGCCTTGTATTCTTGTAGCTGTTCTTCGTAAGCCTACTAAACTCTGTCTTTTGTAGCCCTGGCATGTCTCAGTAGAGAAGCACACCTCTCTTCCAGAGTAGAAACCTCTTAGCGGAGTTGATGCTACTGAAATCGAGACTCCTCCACTGCCGAGGTCATGCCTTTTAGGTCGTCAATATATTTGTTGAGCTCTTACTGAAGAACTATAGCACAAGTCAAGGCCTCATCACGTTAAGTCCAAGCCTCATGTCGCTGATGACAAGTCTCCTCCAAAGCAAACAACTGCGCGAGGGCTTCATCTCGTTGAGACTCCACCGCAGAAGCCCGCTAAGACGACTTGGTAGCCTCCTCTCCTAACTCCCTCAGCTACTTGGTGAGGTCTGCAACTTGTACCTTGAGATCAATAATATGGTCATGGGCCACAGCCGTAGCGAGCAGATTTTCATACCGGCATGCCTCCTCAATACAACTGTCTATAAAGCCCTAAAGAGATCAATTTTGACTATCAATCTCCACGTACATGTCAAAAGACTGCAACAAAAAAAATAGAGTCAGAAAAATATTAAACTCAGAAGTATTAATGAGAAAGGCAAGCAACTTACCATAAGGAGCATCTCTCTCAGGCCGTCTCCTAAGGCCTCTATGGAACACAAGCTGAAGATTGCCTACTATTTAGTGGCGCAGGCCAGATGGCTAACATGGGTCAAAAAGTGGGGGTCAGAAGCATTTGAAACCCCCCAAACATCCTGTTACCCAACATCTCAGCCACTGAGGCCGGTGTTGATTCAGTGTTGATCTCAGCAGTATTCAATAGCTCGTTATCAAAAGCAGAAGATAGGTCCTCCACCATCTTCTTCCCTTCATAAAAAGGAGGGGAAGGAACTACCTCCATGGGTTCTGAAATTCTAGCACACTTAGAACTCTGCCCTCAATGGCGATGACACCCACAGCCCTGATGGGAGAAACATTAAAGGGGCGAAACCTAGTGCCCTACTCCAAACTGCTCTCTACTGACTCACTAATAACGATGGGCTCCTTGGGACTTCCTTTAGAGCAGATGGAGCCTTAGAAGAGGCTGACGCCTTGAGAGGGGCCAAGGTCCTAGAGGCCGCAAAATGGGAACCCCCTAACAATAGCACCAAAGCCAAGGAAGGTGTGGTGGTGCGAGTAGAAAAACGAGTTGACGATGCTGGAGTTGTAGCCTAGAAAACCTCCTTAGCCACATCGACGACGAACTTGTTGGCCTTGAAAGCAGCCAAGGTGTCCTTCATGCTCTACCTGGACAAGGTGAAGTTCTTAGGGAGCTTGATGTTATCCATTGGCAAGTCAGAGGCTGAAAAAGAAAAACCAATTCAATCAGAGCTCAAAATAGCAAAAGAGGAACACAAAGGGAAAAAAATTAAAAATATCGGCTTGCTGACAGTCCCGTAGGTTGGACATAAATATGCACTTCTCGATATTATATTTCTTCTTTAGAGAGGTCAGTCAAAGAATGCAGATTTGGTCTATAAGGGTTAACCTAGGAAAGTCATTACAGCCACAAGGTACCTCCCCCTAAGAGAGGTCAATATCCCAGCTAATTTTTGAGCTCTCCTTCAGCTCAACAACAGCAAAATTCTTTGCCCAACCCTTGATTGAGACCTTATACCCAGCAAATATAGATAACCCAGCTCGGAGGCTAAAGTAATAGAACCCATGTTTAGACCTAACTAAATGGAAAATTGTGGCAAACAGCTTGGCGGAAGGGGCAAAACCCCAATATAGGCAGGTGGACTCAAAACAACATATGAATAAGATGGAGTTGGGAGACAACATTCGAAGAGTCACCCTAAAATTTCAGAAGACCTCGATGAAAAAGGAGGTAAAAGGGAAGATTAGCTCGAACTCGTACTGTTTGATAAAAAAGACCAAATTGAGCATCTGCTAAACGTCTATCAGGCCCACCGACGGTGGATTAGGGAGAACGATATGCTTATTAGGTAATTAATCTTAAAGATTGAGGTATCAACAAGGTCGCTAGAGAATAAGTGGGAAAATGAAGGAGTAATAGAAGAGACCAGACCAACCACCTCGAAAATCTTAGTAGAAGCCATGAGAGAAGCAAGATGTACCTCGGATCAGAGAATCGAAATAACAGGGAAGAGAGAAAGCGAAATAGCAGAAGCAGCGCAAAAGAAAGAGCAACAAGCGAAAGTAAAAATTTGCAATTGGAGAAGGTAGAAAGAAGATGTTTTAATAGACCCTCCAGATGACTATTGGGCTCCAGATGCTTAGGCTTGAGGCAGCGTAAACTAGAAAAATTAGGCTTGAGCTCAATGAGGGCTTAATATGCGGTTTTAAGCCCCATACTAGTTTAGAATTTGTCCAGGCAAGCCGAACTGGACGTGAACCTGCCTGTGGGATCCTAGTCTCAAATATCCTTTAGCCTCCATAGAAAAGCAGACCCTGCGATGTTCGGGATCGTGTCCAAGTGGTGTCGAATGGAATTAAATAGCCACTTGACAAGAGAAAATGACACCATATATCTGTATATATTGCCAGCGTAAATGTGGTAGAGGGGTACGAGTACAGGACGACGGTTACACGTCATAAAAAAATAAAAGAGAAAAAGAATAAAAGAAAACGAGAGAGAAATGGAAACCAAGCTTACCAAAATACACCCTGAATGTAAACTCATTCTTAAATCTCATACATTAGAACTGGACAACCAATTCAAACCGACCGATTCTAATTCTAGTTCACAAAAGGAAAATCGTAACCGAACCCCTAATTTAAGGATCTGATCCAATTAAGAAATCCATGTCTAATCTCAGCACCATAAGCACTGTTCTTATATTTTCTCAAGAATGTACAGTTCTCATATATTATAAATTAGTTATTTCCTTTATTCCGTAAAATACAGATTAATTGTTGTACAACGAACCTTTCCTGTGTATAAATAAATACGAGGCAATCAATACAATTCATTCCTTTTACACCCATATAATAATTTCACTTACTTATCAAAGTGAACATAGGCTACGAAGGGGAAGGTACAAAATCTCTCATGTTTCTTTGTAACTTGCTTGGCATAAAATTCTATTAACAAGTTAAATAAAATTATGGAAAAATATATCTAAATACAGTTTTATTAAGTCAATCCCATGTGAACAGAAGACCTATACTTTAATTTAAAAAAAAAAAAGAAAAAGAAAAATCCATCTCATCCGGTGTGTCTATATTTTCTTTACCAAGAGAATGACCCCATATTTTGGTTTTACACCTAGGGCAAACGTAGGGGAGTGGATATATTTGGGAGAGATGGTGAGAGAGAAGTTGGACAAAATGAGAGCCATCAATATCTTGAGTTCAACCATGGCCAAGTGTTGTCCAATACATACTCGAGGTCCGACACCAAATGGCATGTACAAAAATGGATACTTGCAAGCGCCTGCTATTCCATTTGCAAACCTTTCAGGGTTAAAGTTGTAAGAATCTGATCCCCATATCTCAGGATCTGTATGCAATAGCAATATTGTTGTCCAAACGTTCACTCCCTTGGGAACATTAATGTTTGCTAACTTCATGTCCTTTAATGCCTCCCTTGCTATTACTGCAACTGGTGAATAAAGTCGCAATGATTCATAAATCACCATATTAAGCTGCATTGCAAAGCACAATTTCACATTTAGAATAATATTAAAACCCATGTCGGCTTGGAATTGGATAATGTGCCCTTATAAGGGTTTTACACACTTTTTTATTTTCTTGAATTATCTTTTTCAAGTAAATTAGACATTATTCAAATTTAACAGAATATTAAAGTCTTTCATTCATATTGAATCTCTCATAAATATATGATGCTTAAGAGAGTATTACTAACGATTCTTTCATTGTAAGAGACTAAGAATTTCTATGATAAATTGTTATACCAGTTTCATCTTGCGAATCATATCAGAATTTGGCATGTTGCCTCCACAAATTTCAAGAACCTCTGCACGAACACGATCCTGCCATTCTTGATTTGCTGCCAACAACATGAGGCACCATACAGCTGCAACTGTAGTGGTCTCCCACCCAGCCAAGTATATGTTATTACAATTATCAACTATGAATCTCTCTGTTTCTTCTCTACTCAGATTGCTATCTTTGGCTCCTTCAAGAATCATCTGCAATAAATCCTTCTCGTCTGCAGCTTCTTGTCTCTCCTTCACTACCTTCAGTATCAGATTGCGGATTTCTTTTTCTAATGCCCATGCTTCTCTATTGGTTTTTGTGGGGAGATACCTGAGAAAAGTTCATCTCTGTAAATTAAAATATATATAAAATGATTCCTCCTATCGATGCTTTGATGGCATTCGATTTTTCTTTTACCTCCGTTTGCAATTAAAAATTTTGCAATTGTTGAATTCAATTGATTTTTTTCTTAATTTTTTTTATTTAGAATGAAATATAATTCAATTCTTTCTAATTTATCCTTGTTTAGAATGATAAATTTTAACAAAATTTAAATGAATTAATTTTTTTTTCTGAATTTTGTGTTTAACAAAATTAAGAATCTCAGAATTCAATACTTTTGAATTCTATTAAATTCTTATAAGAATTGATTTTGAATTTAAAAGTAATTTTTATCAAAATTATAAAAATTTTGTAAAAAATAATTTCATTTAAAACTATTTATATCAAAGTTATTTAATTAACTTTTGAAAACTTTATTTTTTTCTTTTCTTTTATTTTTTATTTTTTTATTTTAACTTCAAATTTATTTATATTTTCTTAATTAATAACCGTTTTACATAGAATTTAATTAAATATTTATTACTAATTTTTAATATATTTTATAATTAATATTAAAAAATTTATTATATTATATTATTTATTTTTTTTTAAAATATTGTCTATCTTAATTTATACTTTTTAATGGTAAGAAATGTAAAATATAGATTTTAAATATTGTGAAAATATTGGTAATAGTATTCAAAAAATATTTTCAATATTTAGTTTAGAAATAATAAGAAGAATTAATGAAATAAATCAATATAAAATTATTATTAATTTATTAAAATAAATGAATGCAATTCAAATTTTATTATTTTAAAATTTATTTGAAATCGGGGAATTTTATTTTAAATTCTATTAATATAATTCAATTTTTTTAATGTAACGAATGCATTCCAAACAAAGACTTAAAAAAAAAAAATTCATTTTAAGTTAAATATAAATTTTATATTATTTTGCAAGAATTAATTTAAATTTTTTATCACCAAATAAATCATGCGAAATCAATTAAGCTGACCTCATTCCAGGAATCCCAAGGGCTAGACCTTTCTTGGACAAAGTCTTTTGGAGATGACTTAGTTTAAGGAAAATCTGTTCTCCTTTGGAATAATTGCTTCCAAAGCAGGCTCTTGAAATAACATCACCTGAGAAACGACTAACAGCCTCATCAATTTTGATGTCTGCAATTCCACCATCTCTCTCAACCATACTCTTCCATGAATTTACCAATGTAATAGCAGACTCAGTTATCTGATTCCCCATTCCCTGCAGAAATGTTTTAATATCAAAATGTTTGGTTACTGCCAATATCAGCTGGTTGATTCTATTACCTTGATCTTTTCCATGTACAATCCAGGAGCAATAATCTTCCTCTGATGTAACCAGAAAGCTCCATTTGATGTTAGAATCCCCTTACCAAGCAAAGGACCAACGTCATTAATCATCAAAGGTCTCCCCAAGTCCCAGGATACACAAGTTGCAAACTCTTTCACCAACTCAGGTTGGTGCAAATTCAGTACTTGTATATTTCCCAGGGAAAATACAAACACTTGACCTGAAAATTAAACAAGGAAATTGATCAAATGCTTCAGAATCAAAAGTATTTGATTTTGTTTTTTACTAATAGTATGATAAATATACCATAATCCTTCAACCATCGCTCAGAAAAAGGAAGAACTCGAGCAGCACAGTTATGGATGAGAGGTGGATCATTGGTCTTCTCATTGGAGGAGAGACTCTTCATAATCTC
This sequence comes from Manihot esculenta, assembly GCF_001659605.2. Classification (NCBI taxonomy): domain Eukaryota; kingdom Viridiplantae; phylum Streptophyta; class Magnoliopsida; order Malpighiales; family Euphorbiaceae; genus Manihot; species Manihot esculenta. The sequence goes on from NC_035178.2 coordinate 13,590,501, forward strand.
TCTCATATTTCCAAGGAGAAAAGCAGGTGGAGGTCCATTGATGCCTTGCTTCTTCAACATGGAACGAAGCCTCTTTGGTTTCACAACCAACCAGTTGTAAAGACGCACTACCACTCCAACAAACCCTATAATCAAAAATGAAAATAGTATCATTTTATCAAATTGAAATTCCATGGCCAAATTACAAGAATATTATTAAGCCTAGGAGTTATATATAATACTAACTCTCCCCATAATATTAAAATTTATTTATTCAAATCAATAAAAATAATTAATAATTTTTATAAAATACTATATTCATCCCATTATTTTTTTCACCTTTATTTAGTTGTTTCAAAATTATTATTTATTTTTTAATAATTAAAATTTGAAAATAAATGCTAATGACCTGTCATTTTTTTAAGTGAATGACCAAGCTTCCCATTCTATTGATGAAAAAGTATTTATTATATAATTAATATCGTCTCGTATTATAATTTTTGTTGATTTATTTTTTACAAATATTAAAAATATAATTTTTTATTACCTTTTAATTATATCTATTTTAAATACATTAAATTTTATTAAATACTATAAAATATTTTTAAAAAAAATTTAAAAATTAAATAAAATTACAATAATCAATTTATATATTATTATAATTTAAAAAAATAATAATTTTAAGATAATAAAAAAATAAATAAAAATGATGAAATAGAATAATTATTTGGAAATGTAACCGTTCAAAACATTTATCTTCATGATATGAGTACGTGTACAAAATTTTAAGTACTGGAATTTGCTCTTAAGAGTAATTGACCAACGAAAAAAATAATATAGAAGTCAAAACTGTACTAAGTTCTAGGGATGTAAACCGGTAGGATACCCGCGAAAATTAAACTATCTGAACCCGAACCCGATTTATATTAGTAATATCCGAACCCGTTTCGAATTCGATTAAAAATTAATTTAAATTATCTAAATCCGTCTCAAAACTGATTATTATTATCCGAATAAAATCCGAACACGTTTAATCTTATATATTTTAATTAATAATTTATATAAAAAATATTTTTTATTATATAAAAAAATTTATAAATATTATTGTAAAATATATTTTTTATATTAAATTAATTATTTATATAAACGGGTTCGGATAGTGGGTACCCTGTACATAAAATTCGAATTCAATCCGAATCCGCAACGGGTATTATTTTTAAAATCTGAACCCGTCTCAAACCCGATTATAACTACCCAAATCCATTCTATTAAGATTCGGTCAGATCAGGTACCCAAAAATATTCAATCCGTTCTCATTCCTACTAAGTTCACAATTAAGTTTAAAAGTTAAAAAAAAAATAAATAAATAAATAAACTTTATTGGATTAGTCAACGACTAGATAAGAAATCCTTACGCTCTTGTCCTCAAATTAATAGTAATATGAAATTTTATATTTTCATATAACTAATTAATATTTTTAATATATTAATTTAATCAATTAACTACTTTTCTATAATTTTACTTTTAGTATTAATTAACTATATAAAAAATATATATATTTTTAATTTTAATTTTAATTAAATATTATAAAGTACGATTTAAATTTATTGTCTTACTTATATTAATTATATATTGTTTAATTTATTTAAAAAAATAAATAAATTTATCTTTATGGAGGAAGAATAAAAATATTACTTTATTTCATAAGTTAAAATTATAAAAATATAAAATTAAAATTATCTTATGAAACGTTACATAATATTATCTAAAATGAATCATGAATTATTATAATAAAATAGGATCACATAATAAAAGTCTGATAAGTGAAAGTGCGGTTCGATTCGGTCCTTCATCAAACCTCACCCGCTTTCTAAAAAGATTGAATTTTCACATAAAGTCATCGTTAACGGGCACAATCCAACATATTCAAATTACACATGTAATCACAAAATCACTGATCAGTTAAATTAGTAAAATTTTTTATTAAATATCTGAGCATATCATCATTAAATTATTAAAAAATATTATATTTAATTTCGTTCTCTTACAGTATAAATTGGTAGACAATTATTATATAATTATATTTGAGTTCTAGGTAATTTCTTGCTGCAATTTATTGATTTAAACGAATTATAATAAACATCAACCATTCTATTTTCATTTTTTTTAGATTTAACTAATAATAATATAACTTTATTTTTTAATCATATCATTATTAAATAGCTATTTGTGATTGTACAATTCTCCGACTAGACAAGATTAAGAAATTGCAAAAATCTTAGTTGAGAATAAATTGATCCACAATTATTAGAGATCAATTGGGCCATTGATAAAAAATCTTATTTATGGTTTTAAGATAAACATATTAGTTTTATAAAAATTTTAAAAGAATAATATAATAAAAGTTCTAAAAATTGGTTAGATTTAAAGCAGGCGGACTTGAACTATTAAACTTTTTTCCAAATTGACATATGCAGGAATTGAAGAGTGGATCCAAATTTGTGGTTGACAACAATCCAGTGGTTAGCCGTTGGAAGCAGGCTCTTCATCTTTTTTAGCCAATCAGGTCTCTTCATCTTGAATTATTCTTGTCTATGGAAGAGAAAAAAATAATTAATAATAATAATAATAGGTAGTTGGCATTAATATTTGATACAACGATGTACAAAAGACTTACTCCCGCTAATATTCGATTTAAAATTGAAAAAATTGATTAAATTAAATTTATTTAAAAGTTTAGTTTAATTTTTTATTTATTTTAATTTATTTTAATTTTTAATTTTAAAAATTTCAATTATTTCGATTCTTTTTTACTTTTATCAGAAAAAATTAAAAAATTAAATCAAATCGATTAATAATAATAATATGTTATTTTTAATAATATAGAAAAATTAAATTATATTAAAATTAAAATATTTTAATTAAATTTTAAATATTAAAAATAAAATATAAAAAATTAAAAAAATTATTAAAAATTAAAATCGATGAAATCAAATTGAATCGAATCAAATCAGACCGATTCAGTTCAATTCAGTTTCTGATTAAAATCTATTCGATTTGATTTTTATAAATATTAAAATTTCAATTTTTAATTCATTCAATTCGGTTCGATTTTAAATTGAACCGATCGAATGCTCAACCCCTAGATTCACCCGAACATATTAGGATATCATAGAAAATTATTATTTAGTTTTTATATGATGAATTAATTTTTTAATTTTAAAATATATTAAAATAATTTTAATATATTAAAAATTTTATTAATTAATTTTTTTATTAATTTTAATTATTAAATATTTTATTATATAATTTTTATATTTTCAATAGTTAATTTTTTAATTTTATAAAAAATTTATTAATTAATTCTTCTAATGATATTTTAATTTTTTATAATAATTTTTATATTTTCAATAGTTAATTTCTTAATTTTATAAAAAATTTATTAGATAATTTTTCTAATGATATTTTAATTTTTATAATATATAATAATTAAATTAATAAATTTTTTAAAATATTAGAGACATATAATATTTATTATTTTATTGAACTGATTTAATAATTTTATTAGTAGACAGTTTATGAGCGATAAGAGTCAACGCTTATTATATTTTTTAAAAATTAAAAAAAAAAAGCTACTCCACTCTTTAGCAATTTTATTACATAAATTTTTAATTTATCAATTAATACAGTATCGAATTATACCTTTTAATAGATCTGTTGGCTCTAGCTATACCTACAGTTCAAATTTTCTACAAAATCAAAGGGTAGCTATTTCAATTTTTCTACAAAGTCAAAGGGCATTATTACTTTTTCAAGATTTCTGTCCACAATTTTCTTTAGCCAAATTCAGATTATTTCAGAATCGATAATCAATTAATAAATTTTTTTATAATATAAAAACTAAATAATAATTTATCTTTACCTTCTTTATCCCATAATATTTATCATTTAATTTTCGCCCTATAATATTTATCCCATAATATTTGTCATTTAACTTTCACATAATATTCATTGATTAAAATTTATACACCAAAATCAATAAGGCTAATTAATAATCTTAATTTTTAAAAATTTACTTTATACATTTTATAATTTTTGTTTATAATTTTTTTATTTACCTCAAAATTATTATTTTTATTTTTATTTTTTACATTATAGTTAAAATATAAGTTGACTATTATTATTATTATTATTATTATTATTATTATTATTATTATTATTATTATTATTATTATTATTATTATTATTTATTTTTGTTCTATTTTCAACACAATATATCATTAAATTGTTATTTTTTTAAATAATTATTTAAAATTTCTGTTAATATTTAATAAAATTATATTTATTAAAAATAATAAAAAAGCAAAATAACAAAAATTATGCAATATAATAATTTATTTAAAATATATACTTTTTTACATATTAATATTAAATAATTTAAAATAAATAAAATTCTCTAAACAACAGTTACTTAGAATGAATATAATATAAATAATTAAAGTTGGTTTAATAGAAACTCGTCTTATATAAAAATAAGTTTAATAATCATTATATTAAGTATTTATATTTAATCTGGTGATAAATGTATTTGAGTAAATTTTTTTAAAAAAATAGTTATATTAAATAATTACATCAAAATTTAAATAATGTATATAATGAATACATGAATTTATATATAAATATTTAATTTATTTAATGCATTGCATGTCTTTATATTTATTATAATAATTCTGATTTATTTTTGTTTATTTTTATTATTTTTTATGCATTTTAATATATTAAATTTTAATAACGAATGAAAAAATGAATGAAATTTTAAACTACTTATTAATTTATTTAAGAGAAAAAAGACGGTTTCTAAAATTACAACCTAACTTTATTTAGAACAAAAAGTAAAAAGATAATAAAAATTATAAACAATATATCTAAATATCTAAGATATTAATAAAAGAAAAATTATTATAATCCACATTATAATAGCTATATTAAAATATATTATTTTTAAAAAATAGTATGAACAAACTTATTAGTCGCTTCATTTATTTTAAAAAATATATTAAAATATTATTAATATTTTAAAAAATTTACTTAGTTTTAACTATTAAATATTATAAAAAGATTTAAAATGCCTCTTATACGGAGAAATTAATTAGTAAACTTTTTAAAAATCTGAGAGACTAATTAATAAATTTTTTAAAATTATAAAAATTAAATTACTTAAAAATAAAATTAACAGAGAAACCAACTAAAACACTTTTTAAAATATCAGTAATATTTTAATATATTTTTTAAAATCGACAAATTAATTAGAGTTTCTTTCTATCATAAGGATTCAGCAGTTTATTTGTCCTTATTTTTATAATCACTTTTGTCAAATTAAAAAAAAAAAGCAACAAGTTAATGTCAAATTTAAATTCAATGTATAATATAGATAGATATGTAAAGTATAACATCATACTATGAATTCATTAAATAAATGGCATACACTACAAGATTTTTTCGGATTAGTAACGGATTTTTCCGTTACTAATCAATAAAAAATCCGTTACTAACCAGTTTAGTAACGGATTAGTAACGGATTTACATCCGTTACTATGAACCTCGTTGCTAATACAATAGTAACCGATTAGCAATCCGTTACTGATTTAGTAACGGATTTAGTAACGGATTTGTAACGAAATTTAGTAACGGATTTCAAATCCGTTACTAATTTAATAAAAATTAAAAATATATAAATAAATTACATCCGTTACTAAATTTAGTAACGGATAGAAATCCGTTACTAATCCGTTACTAATTTGATAAAATAAAAAATAAAAAAAATATTTTAAATTTATATTCCGTTATTAAATCTATTGTTAATTTTAAAAATTATATTAAATTATTAATTTATTTCATTTTTTTTAAATGGAATTAATTTATTTCATTATATTTTACATTAGATAATAATTTAATTATGGTAAATTATTAATTTTTTCATTGTATTTTATATTAAATATTAACTTTAATATTTTAAATTTTATTAATTTTATGAGAAAATTATTATAAAATTACATGAGAAAATTTAAAAAAAGAAAAAATGTGAGAGAATAGAAAAAATGAGATATAAAAGAGAAAATAACAAAAGAAAGAAAATATAAGAAAATAATGATAAAAATGAAGAGCAAATAAGAAAAAAAGGGAAAATTAAAGGAAATGAGAAAAAAGGAAGAAAAAATAGAAAAAAGAAAGAAAATGAGAGAAAGATGAAGAAAAAATGAAGAAAAATAAAGAGAAAATGAAGATATACAAAAGAATGTAAAAAAAAGGTTAGAGTATATATATGAGAGAAAAGAAAGTAAATAAATGAATAATGAAAGAAAAAGGAAGGGAAAATGATAGAAAGTGGAAGAGAAAATGAAAGAAAATAAAAGAAAATATAAGAAAATGAAAGAAAAAATATGAGAGAAAATAAAACAAAAATCAAGTGATAAAAGAAAGATCAATAATGAAAGAAAATTGAAGAGAAAATTGAAGGAAATGAAAGAAAATTGAAGGAAATGAAAGAAAATGAAAAAAAATTGGAGTTAATAATTAAGAAAAAAAAAGATAAGGGAGAAATGAAGAAATGAGGAGAGAAGAGGAGAAAGAAAATGAATGAAATGAAGGGAAATAAGATGGAGAGAAAGAAAATGAATGAAGTCAAGGGAGATAAAATGGGTGAGTGTATAAATACGCGAATTAGTAATGGATTTAGTAACGGATCTAATCCGTTACTAATTTTTTTTAAAAAAACGCAGGCGAACTAAAATAAAAAGGCGGTATTATTCTCCAAATTTTAGTAACGGATTTCTTAATCCGTTACTAATTTTTAGATTAGTAACGGATTTAGTAACAGACTAAATCCGTTACTAAACTTAAAAAGAAAATTTAGAATTTAAAAAAATAAAAAATCATTTTTTTTATTAAAAAATAGTAACGAATTAAATCCGTTACTAAATCCGTTACTAATTATATAATATATTACATTCCGTTATTAAATCCGTTACTATTTTATTTATTTAATTTATTTATTTAATAACCAATTTAGTAACAAATTTATTAACGGATTGAAATCCGTTACTAATTTTTAGCTAATTTAGTAACGGATTTATAACGGATCTCAAAATCCGTTATTAAATTTATAAATAATTTTATTAAGTAACAGATTTAGTAACGGATTGTTTATCCGTTACTAAATAATAAAAATTAATAACGGAATATAAAATCCGTTACTAATCCGTTACTAATATCCGTTACTATTCCGACAGATTTTTATAGTGATATTAACAAAAAAATTAAATTGTAAATTATTGTTATGTTATTATATATAATAATAATAATAATAAAGAACATACAAATTTAGAACTAGGATTAAAAAATAAAAAATTTAATGTTAGTTAAATTTTTATAGAAATAAATTAAAATGATTTCTATTTTTTTAAAAAAAAATTGTTTAAAAAATTTTATTTAATTTTGTAAAAACTAATTTTTTATATAAATAATGCAATTATTTTTTTTTGAAATTATAAATAATACAATTCTTAATTACTACTTAAAGTGGTTTTATATAATTTTATATAATTTAAAATAGGATTAAAAATTTTAAATTTTTATGAATCCTAAAATTAATTTGAATAGTAAATTTTTAATATAATTCTTAAATAAAATTAGCTTTTCAATGTAAAAATTTTAAATTATATATATATATATATATTTTTAATTTTGTTGTCGTAGGTATTGTAGAATTATTTTAAACTATAATATATTAATAAAGTTTTGTGGGGTTGAGCCTGGATCATGCAGATCCAATTCTTTGCGCAGCACCAAGCTTTGCAAGGACTTAGACTATGTGGACTTAATTGCGCAGCATTAGGCCCTGTACAGGCCCAGGCCCAGACGTGTGGCACTAGACCGCGCGCTAGGTGTTTGAACCATAAAGACTCAGGTGCGTAGCACTGGCCACGCGCAGTATGGGGTCGCGTACTGATATTGGGCGCTTGGACATGCAGGTCTAGGTGTGTGACCCAGGCACGCACAGGCTATATCACGAGCCTAGCCAGCACACTAGCTTGGCAGTTCAGACTTATTTCTTTTTTTTTTGTTTTTTCAAATTAAAAAAGATAATTATTCTATTTAAAAGAATAAATTCTGAACCAAAATTAATAAAAAAATATTTTGATGTGTGATATTTATAAAAAAGTTAAAATTGGGCATTTTTTATATAATTATTTTAAATAATTTTTAATTATTATTAAATAAATTTTTTAATAATTTTTTAAAAGAAAATCTAAAGAGATTTTTTAATGATGTTATTATCATTAATTTTTTTTATGTTTTAGACTATTATTTTATTTTTTTGTATATGTATACAAATATAATATCAACTTACAATAGAATATAAGTCATTTATGACTCGATACGAGTACTTCTACATAGCAAAGAAATAAGGTAAATGAGATGATTAAATAGCCAATTATCTTAATTTTTTCACAAAATAGAGAAAGATGTGTTTTTTAAAAATTGTGTTACCTAATTCCAACCTAAAAGGATTTTCGGATTCTATTTAGGAAAAGAGCAATTGATTTTGCAAACATCTTATAATAAATTTATTAATAAATATACTAAATGGGTTGAAAATAGGATGACATATCTTTTAATGGGATTATCAAGATTGATTAGTAAATCTTTTTTTTAAGTCAAAACTATTTAGAATTGACTATGATCTAAAACGATTAGAAAATGATCTATATAGTTTATTAGAAGATTCTAATAATCTGAATCAGATTATTTTTAATTGATTGGAGTTCTAGTATTTCAATTTTTTAAGTTTTTTCATATGATAAACAATATAATGTTTAATTGTTTCATATTTTAAATAATATTTTATTTTATTTTATAAATTGTATTTGTTCTTTTTTTTTTTTTAATGTACATCATATATTGATATACTGTTTGTGAATTGATGTTTTAGGATATAAGTATAAAATATTTAAACTCTTAAATTATAAAATATTTAAACTCTTAACATAATTAATTATAATTAATTTTTATAATATATTAAAATTTTAGATAATGATTGAGATTACAATAAACTTCCCACTTTAAATTTAATGTAAAATAATTATTAATATAATTAATTATTATTAAGATTAGTTTATATATGAACTAAGATATTAATTTATATACATAAATATTTCTAATTTAGATTTAGAATGATTTTAATAAGTGAGAGAAATTAAACGATGATAACTATAAAATCTAAAGAAATAAAATCCAATATGTGCTCGAGAAACTAGAAACTCTAGAATCTCCTAATCTAATTTTGGAAATACTATAATAGGGTAAAACATCACTGTATAGGCTGAATCGTGAAGTGTATGATGTTTGCAAGAAATGAATTCAACTTTTTATATCACTTTGGCAAGCAGTATGCATGATATTCTTATGCATGAGTTTAGAAAATATGATTTAACAAAAGATATATAGTCTGCACTAAAATAGAAATTTAAAGGAATCTTGCTTGCCAATCTTATAGTTCATACTATAAAATTAGATACTTATACGCAGAGTTCTAATCATGATATAAGAAAATGTCTTAAGATCATGAATAATATGGTGAATGAGCTAAAGGATGCTCGTCATATTTTAGTTCACAAATAAAATGTCTAAATTGTCATATGCTTTTTATCGAAATACTTAGAATCACATGAAACATGCTATTTACTCACAGCGTACATATTAAATATATATAGAAGATGTTATACACTTCTTAAAGCTCAATTAGAAACGTTTGCATTTAAATCTAATGAGTATAAAAGTGTACATAACTAGCTCTAATTCCTGAGTAATAAAAGAAAATTAGCAAAAATATCAAGGTGGAAACTAGCAAGAGATAGAAAAAGTTAAGTCCAATAAGAAACAATAATAAGGGAAATGGCAAATGTCCTTTCGTATAAAACAAGGAAAATATTGCTAAGATCAAATATTTTAACTGTATAGAACACGATTGAAATACTTTTGGGAAATTGTGACGACTTCATTTATGGGCAAGATAGATATTCGTTAGGAAATAACACCAAAGTGGAGGTGAATGGTTTAATCACTTGAGAGTTTGCTATATGTAGTAGGAAAAGTTTACTCCTAAATGATATCCAATTTGTCCCATAAATTCATAGGAATTCAATTTCTGTGTTGGTTATATTTTTCATGAAAAAGGTGTAAACTTGTTCTAAGTATAAGTTCTAGTGGTTCTAGATATTTCTTGAATAGTCGTATTGGTTTAGTTAGTATAAATAACTATCAGAGTACATATTTTTTTCTATTCTACATCTTTTGATACATTTATAAATGATGTAAATGTGGCATGCTATGCTTGCCATAGAGGTTAAGTGATATACAGTGATTAGCCAAAGTGGGCTTATTATGTAGTATTAGCAAAACAGATATGTCTACATGCAAATATTGCTTAATTTGAAAAAATCTGGAAAAACCATTTGAGAGAAAACAAGAGTTAAATTCCTTTGTGATTAATCTATTCTAATAAATGTTCTGTATATCTAGGGTTAGCATAGAGGGTATCTGTTTCTTAATCAATGTCTACTCTCTGTAAAATTATGTCCATTTAATATATCATTAAATTGAGACTTTAAGTTGTTTCACTAAATTTTTAATTTTACTTAAGAATCAATCAGATAGAAAAGTAAGGGCTTTAAGAACTAACTGAGATAGGAAATTTATGTCGAAACAATTTAAGAATTGTGTGATAGAAAGAAGAAATAATACTATGAGGTTAGGCCAATAATGAGATAAGCTAATTTTGTTAATAATCTATTGAGGTGATACATTATCAGTACTCATTGTTATACTTAACCGAGTACCTATATAAATAGTAAATTCTACTCCATATGAGTTATGGACTAAAACATCAACTAAATTCATCTAATTTTTGCAACAAAGGCTCGAAATGTTAGACTCTACCTTTACACTAATGGCTTTCAACCATTCAGTCAATCTGGCCAACAATATTCTTCATGGCCAGTAACTTAACTCCATACAACTTGCTACCATGGATGTGTATGAAATATGAGTATATATTTATGACGACTATCATTTTTGGACCTAAGAATTCAAAGGAAAATCTTGATGTATACATGCAACTATTAGTTAATGAATTGAAAGAGCTTTGGAAAGTTGTATGAATACTTATGATACTTTCCATAAGAACAATTTCATCATACGTTCTGCTTTAATTTGGACTATTAGTGACTTCTCTGCTTATTCAATGCTCTCAGAGTGGAGCACAGCGGAACGTACTACATATCCATACTATATGGAAAATACAGATGTCTTTACATTGACAAGGGGAGATAAACATGATTTGATAGCCATAAGAAGTTCTTACAACATAACCACCATTTCTGTCGAAATAAGACATCTATTATTAAGAATTAAACTATCTTTATCTCACTACCACCAATTAGAACTGAGAAATACTTGTTAAAAGAGATTGATTCGTTTGGCTTGATGCAGGTAGCAGATACTGACTGTCCAAAAATAAATGGTTGGATGTCAAAGACAACTGGTTGGCATAAATAGAGCATATTATGAAATTTATCATATTGGTCATCAAACATGATTCGCCACAATCTATATGTCATGCACATTAAAAATAATATTTTTGAGAATATTTTTAATGCGATGATAAATGTGAAGGGAAAGACAAAGGATAATATAAAATCACGAGAAGATTTAAAGGAAATATATAGAAGACCAGATTAAATATAGATCCAATCAGTAGAAAATATCCAAAAGCAAGTTATTGTGTGGACAAGAAATCAAATATGATACTGTTTGATTGGCTGAAATTATTAAAATCCCCTTATGAATATCTTTTCGATATAGGAAGATGTGTTAACAATAGGAAGCTTCAACTATTTGGTATAAAAAGCCACAATTGTCATGTTTTCATACAATGAATTCTTCCTATAGCTTTCAGAGAATTATTGCCAAATAATATTTAGCAGTCAATAACAGAGCTTAGCAATTATTTTTTTTGAGAACTTACTTCAACTACAGTTACTAATTGGGACATGCAACAATTAAATGAACATATTTGTAACAACCCGGAAACCGGACCGCTACCGGCGCTAGGATCCAGATCGACTTAAGGTTGCCGGGACCTGTAGCAAGCCTAACATACATCCTGTACAACTGGTATAATCCCATACATGATCAAACATTCCATAACAAACTTTAAAACATTTACTATACCAAGCTTGACCTGGACAGACAACATACGATAAACATACAACCCACACCAGAGCCCTCATCAAATGCCCTAGTGTGGTCAACATTACATGTGTCAAGCCTGGTTTCTCATATGACATCATTAAAAACATAACATACTGATCAAGTATAAGAAAGGATTAACCAGACATTAGGGCCAAGCACACAACTAATCTTTAAGTCATTACATTATACCATTCTTACGACATATCTCTACCTTACATTACTTTACATCAATTTACATCACATGTCCACTACTATTCTATTACAAAGCCAAAACATTTACCCTTGACGTCTTCCTGGACTACCTCTGACCTGCAAACCTGGGGGTTAGGGAGAGGGGTGAGCTAAAAAGCCCAATGAGCAGAACAAGAAAAACAGTTTAATAAATCATATGCTATCATGGAATGCGTCACAGCACAAACATTTCACATTACGGATGGACATGACCCAAAACTCCCTCTGATCTATGCTCGGCCCTCAAAGGAGCTCCTTAGGACTTCATTAACATATCATAGTGCCCGGCCCTCGGTGGGGCTCCTCAGGACTTCATTAACATACATAACATCTCAGATCAGACTTGGGCTATTGGGTCTCCTCTGGTCCATCCACACCAACAACATAATATGCAATGCATCATCTTCGTGAAGTCTAATGCAAATAGCCTAATACATATACATAGCAATCATGATGCATGAACATGCTAAAACATTTGATTAATTAGTTCTACTTACCTCTGGCAGACGTTGGACTGACTCTGCAACAGCTAACACTGCTGGCCTCCTCAGTTCCTCGGGTCCGATCCTACACAGGTGGACTCAAATGAGAGACCAAACACACTCTAGCAAGACTCTAAACAACTCCCCAAAAACCCTTAAAACATCATAAAACAATCATAAAAATCATGCAAAGGAAGGCTGGACAGGGCACTTTCGGAGGCAGGTTCGGCGGCCGAAAGTCCCTCCAGAGCCGAAACTCAGCCACTTTCGGCGGCACCTTCGGCGGCCGAAAGTCCCTTCCAGAGACGAAACTCATGCATGTTCGTCGGCAGGTTCGACGGTCGAAAGTCCCTTCGGCTGCCGAACCTGAATTCTTCCAAAATGGCAGAACTCAGCCTCCTCATGCACAAGCAGCCTCCCAAACCTTCCAAAACAACCCAAAACCTCACATGCTCTCTCCCAAACATGCATACACACTCCCACATGCATATAGGGCATAAACTAGCTTAAACCCCCAACATAACATCACATAAACATACATGAAGCATAAAACCATAAAAAACCCTAACATGCACATCTACTCTATCCCATGCATCAACACCCTTAAAACTCTTCATAAAACTTACTTAAAACAAAGAAAAGGGTATGAATCTACACTTACCTCTTGAAGATCGAGGGTTGGTGCGATCCCTAACTTGGAGATGGGAGAAATCAAACTCCTTGGGTCTCCAAGCTCCAAAACTTGATCTTAAGCTCAAAAACTTCAAAACCCAAGCTAAAGCTTGTTAAAACTTGAAAGATTTGAAGAAAGAACATGAAATCAACCAAAGGAGGACATGAACTTACCTTAGCTCGAGAATGGGGAGAAAACTTGCCCATTTTCAGTCTGGGGGCCCTTTTATAGGTGGCCGGTCAACCACCTTCGGCGGCCAAAGCTGCTTCCACAGCTCCACCACGTTCGGCAGCCTAACGTGCCTCCTAAACAACCCCATGTTCGGCGGCCGAACTTGATGTTCGGCGGCCGAACTTGATGTTCGGCGGCCGAACCTGGGTTCTTCCCTCCTTGGTCTTTTCTCTTCAAAACTCAATTTCTTTTGCATTAAAACCATAAAATCATGTGAAAACATTTTAGAAAACACATTTTACCCTTCTAGAAGGCTCCGGCATCTTTGAATTCTAGATTCCGACAGAGATTCCGCCGAAAAGTCGGGATTCCGATACCAGGATCTAGCCGGGTATTACATTCCTATGATCCTTGTAAGCTTAAATGAGTATTTTCTCCAAATCTGTTTGATTCAATAGAATATTTAACAGTACACCTTGCATATGAAGCAATAATTGCAGGATTAGTACAGAGGTATACTTCATAATTGTTTATCAATATAATAACATTTTTATTTACTTACAAAACATTGCTAACTGTTATTTCGAGTTCCAACTATAAATACTTAAGAAAATTAAAGAACAATGTAAAAAATAAGTTCAAGGTGGAAGGTTCAATCTGTAATGATTACTCGGTGGAAGAAGGATCTATTTTTTCTGCTCATTATTTTAAACTACATGTCATGACGAGACACCAAAAGGTGCCACGCAACTTGCTTGAATTTATCATTGATGATGGTGTACAGGATAAATTAAGCATATTTAAATGTCCAGGTAAATTAACGGATCACTACCGGAAACTTCCGTTAGTAAAAGATCTAATTCGTTTTGAAAAATGTGTTCATACACTAACAAAAGTGAAACTATTAGAAACTATAATGGACATTTTCATTACTATTCTGTTACAATTTCTAACGAGTTTATTGAGTCGTTGTACTGAATTTACCAACGAGGATTTCTAAAATGGATTTCGTCCGTTACAAATCCATTAATGAAGTGATGTACTAACATATTTTTACTATTCAGCAATAAATTTTTTCATTACTAAATAGCAATCTTCTTGTAGTGGCCCACGTTCCTCCCTATAGTCATTTGCTCTGGAATTGATCGCTTATATAGGAATTTCATATGAAAAGTAGTGGAGATAGTAGAAAGATAACTTTAATATCTTGGAAAAAAATTGTCTACCCAAAGGATATAGGAGGCTTTGGGTTTAGGGACTCAAGAACCATTAACAAAGCCTTCATGCTCAAGATCTCTTGGAATTTGGTGGATAGACCGTGAGAGTTTTGGGTTTAGGTTTTGAGATCTAAATACAAAATGGCTAACACCTTTATACCCGAGAAGGTCTCTAAGGCGTCCTGCTCTAACCTTTGGAAAGGCATCTCTAGTATTTAGGAGAACCTAAGAGTGTTGGATTATTAGCAATGGTAGGGTGTGCATCTTTTGGGAAGACAATTGGATATCACTAGCTACCCACTTGTCTAGTTTAACTAGCTACCCACTTGTCTAGTTTAACAGTTACCTCGATTCTGGAGAATCTTATCTCTAAGAAGGTGGAGGACTTCTTCGAGGTAAAAGTAGGATGGAAATGGGAAAGCCTTGCTCACTTGTTACCCCACTCGGCCTTTTTGAATATGGTTCCATTGTGGTGGGGTCAACAAAGAGAAAACTAATGGTTCAAATTCAGAACTTGTATGTTTCCCAGGGAAAATACAAGCACTTGACCTGAAAATTAACAGGAAAATTATCAAATGGTTCAAATGGGAAGTCTTCGATTTTTTTTTTCTTTTCTTTTATGCAGATTTTTGAGATGAGAGATAATACCATATTCCTCCTTCCATAGCTCAAGGAAAGGGAAAAGAAGAGCAGCACAGTTATGGATGAGAGGTGGATCAGTGGCCTTCACAACTGAGGACACAGTCGTCTGAATCTGTCTTATATTTCCAAGAAGGAAAGCTGGTGGAGGTCCATTGATGCCTTGCTTCTGCAACATGGAACGAAGCCTCTTTGGTTTCATAACCAATCCATTGTAAAGGCGCAATAGGATTCCCAGCAACGCTATAATCACAATGGAAAACAGTATCTGAATAACAAACTGAACTTCCATGGCAAAAATGGAACAATATTAGCAGGCTCTTGAGTTATATAGAAGGTTAATTAGGATTGGAGTTTGCTGTTGTCCTCTATGAGTAGGAAAAAAATAATTTATAAATGTATCTTTCTAAATGCTCATTTTTTTTCCATTTTATTGAGAATATTCAGTTTAGCCTACTTTTTTCTTTCACCAAAATTGTGCAGAAATCTGAAATATATTCAATTTAGTCCAAATTATATTCAAGCTTTCTAATTCATGCACCACATTATTAGTTTGTTATTTTTTTTTTTTTTGAAATGGATTAGTTTGTTAATTTTAATTAGTTCATAAAAATAAATTCAACTGACTATATCAAATGAAAATATAAGATTAACGTTTTTCATGATTTTTATTATAAAGAAAAATTACTATTTACTCCTTATGGTGCGGAGAAATTCACTAATTAGTCTTTCAATTTTTAAAAATGCGTTGAAATATTACTAACATTTTAAAAAATATATTAATTAGTCCATCCGTTAATTTTAGCCATTAACTTTTATAAAAACAAGTCTAAAATGTTCCTGATACAGAAAAACGAAGTAGTAAACTTTTTAAAAATTTGAGATATCAACTAATAAATTTTTTTAAAATAATAAGAGCTAAATAGTAAAATTCTTAATAGCAAAATTAATGGAGGGACTAACTAGTAGACTTTTCAAAACATTAGAGATGTTTTAATATATTTTTTAAAATTAATGGACTAACTAATAAGGTTTGTCATACTATAGGAATCAAGTAGTAATTTTTTCTTATTATAATTATTTTTTAAATATGTATATGAAATATGAGAATATAAAATATTATAATTATAATTTTATTTTTATTTTAATTAATTATATAAAAACTGAAAATGATAGTTTCCATTTCAATTAATAATATGAAAATATAAAATAGTGTTTTATATTTTTAATTAAATTAATTATAAAATATATGAAAAATAAAAATAATTTAAAATTTAAAAGGTGGCTTGAGCTGTTCGTATAAAGAATTAGACTAAATTGAAATTTAGATTGAACTTTTGGACTAAATTGAACAAAATCTAATTAAAATGAGCTAATTAAAGCCTAAAATGGACATCCTAATAAATGCTAAGGTGGATTGAGTAATAACCAAATTTAATTATTGAAAGTATTATTTCTGTATAAGAAAATTGTATTTATAGAACATGTTATGAGCAATTCTTTCAAATCACAAGTCAATTTACATTTAAAAATAAGATTATTTATAATTCATTTGAAAATCGAGCTATTCTTTAAAAGTTGGAGAAACGTTTAGACGATGCTAAAAAGAACTGGGCATCCGAGCTATCGAGCAATCTATGGGCATGACCATACCTCGAAAACCTACTGGGGAGACCCCATTCGCACTGGCGTTTGGGACAGAAGTTATGGTTGTCATAGAGCTACAAATCCCAATACACCGAGTGCAGTTCAATGATGAAGATCTCAACAATGAAAAACTGAGGAGTAACTTGGACGCCCTTAAAGAAATCAAGGATGGAGACAAGTGCGAACAGTAGCCTACCAGTAGAAAGCGGCTTGGTACTACAACCAACAGGTTCATGAAATGAACTTAAAAATTGGAGACCTGGTTCTGAGGAGACTAGAAACCATGGGAAAAAGGGCTACTATGGGCAAGCTAGCGCCGACCTGGGAGGGATCGTTCAGAGTTACTAAAGTTGTTAGGCCGGAAGTATATCGAATTGAAGACTTACAAGAGAACCCGGAGCCTCAGCCTGGAACATCCAGCACCTGTTTGTAATATTGAATGAATGAAATTCCTCTTCCGCGTCTCTTTTCTACCCATAAAATTTCATGATAACAAAAAGCCCAGTGAGGTGGGTGACTGGTCTCGCAAATAGACCGCCGACAAAAAGTCGAGTTAAGAAAACAAGAAGGCTAATGAGGCAGGTGACGGGTCTCGAAAATAGACCGCCCAACAATAAAAAGCTAAGTTGAGAAAACAAGAAGCCCAATGAGGCAGGTGACTAGTCTCAAAAATAGACCGCCGACACCAAAATGCCGAGTTAAGAAAACAAGAAGCCCAATGAGGCAAGTGACCGGTCTCGAAAATAGACCACCAGTATTAAAAAGCCGAGTTGATGAAATAAAGAAGACCAGTGAGGTAAGTGACTGGTATTGAAAATAGACTGCCGGCACTAAAAAGTTATGTTAAGGAAATAAAGAAACCCAATGAGGCAGGTGACCGATCTAAAAAATGGGCTGCCAGTGCCAAAAAGTCGAGTTAAGAAAATAAAGAAGCCCAATGAGACAGGTTCCGGCCTCGAAAATAGACCCCTGGCACTAGAAAGCCGAGTTGGGGATCCAAGTGAAGCCAAAAAGAGCCAAAGGCACCATACTTGTTGAACTGAAAACTAAAATAAGGAAGAAAAACTAAGGCATAAATCCTTGGGACAACGTGCATCGAGGTAGAAAACCATACAAAAGGCCAGGGGCAATCGCAGGGGACACCGACACTCAAAAATTAACCTCTGGTGTCAAACCAGCCCGGTTAAAGAACTCACGACATGACCTAATAAAAGGTCTAGACAAGTAAAAGAACAAAAAACGTCTAAGGATGGAAAAATTATGATGATTTTCAACACGGAAATTAAGATAAAATTAAGTCAAGTTGATTTTCAATAAACAGAAGTCAAGTACACTAAGCCAGTTGCATTCATAAAATAAGCAGTTATCAAATAAACCACTTAGTGTCATTCACAGGCAACATGCACGAAATATAACCTAAGTACAGTAATGCAAATAAAGTTCAAATCAACAAGAAGAAAGAAACAAAAGAATAGATTGAGAATAAATTCATTTCATTACTTATGTACACCATTAGAGTTTGTTATAGAAGCAACAGGGGAAGGAGGAGCAGATCAAACTAAATCATTATTCATAGGGAACATAGAAGGGTTGTCCTCCTGGTAAATAGAAGTCAAAGGAGGGGGGGTTCTTAGGGAGAGGATTGTCATCTCTCTGTATAGCGGACCTCCTCACCATCAAAGTCGACTTTGGAAGCTCCCAAGTCAGCTAACGGAGCGGAGGGGGCATCATGGGCAACTTTAAGGCCTTGGTTGTAGCCCGAAGAAAACATACGGAAGCCTCCCGGTATATCTTCTCCTTCAACTCTACAGGGCCTTGTATTCTTGTAGCTGTTCTTCGTAGGCTTACTGAACTCTGTCTTTTGTAGCCCTGGCATCTCTCAGTAGAGAAGCACACCTCTCTTCCAGAGTAGAAACCTCTTAGCGGAGTTGTTGCTACTGAAATAGAGACTCCTCCATTGCCAAGGTCATGCCTTTTATGTCGTCAATATATTTGTTGAGCTCTTGCTGAAGAACTGTAGCACGAGCCAAGGCCTCGTCGCGTTGAGTCCAAGCCTCATCTCGCTGATGACGAGTCTCCTCCAAAGCAAACAACTGCGCGAGGGCTTCGTATCGTTGAGACTCCACCGCAGAAGCCCGCTAAGATGACTTGGTAGCCTCCTCTCCTAACTCCCTCAGCTACTTGGTAAGGTCTGCAACTTGTTCCTTGAGATCAATAATATGCTTATAGGCCACAGCTGTAGCGAGCAGATTTTCATACCAGCGTGCCTCCTCAATACGACTGTCTATAAAGCCCTAAAGAGATCGATTTTGACTATCAATCTCCATGTACATGCCAAAAGACTACAACAAAAAAAAAAAAACAGAGTCAGAAAAATATTAAACTCAGAAGTATTAATGAGAAAGGCAAGCAACTTACCATAAGGAGCATCTCTCTCAGGCCGTCTCCCGGGGCCTCTATGGAACACGAGCTGAAGGTTGCCTGCTGTTTAGAGGCACAGACCAGATGGTCAAAAAGTGGGGGTCAGAAGCATTTGAAACCCCCCGAACATCCTGTTACCTAACATCTCAGTTACTGAGGCCGGTGTTGATTCAATGTTGACCTCAGCAGTATTCAATGGCTCGTTATCAAAGGCAGAAGATAGGTCCTCCACCATCTTCTTCCCTTCATAAAAAGGAGGGGAATGAACTGCCTCCATGGGTTCTGAAATTCTAGCACACTTAGAACTCTGCCCTCAATGGCGATGGCACCCACAGCCCTAATGGGAGAAACATTCAAGGGGCGAAACCTAGTGCCCTACTCCAAACTGCTCTCCGCTGATTCACTAATAACAATGGGCTCTTTGGGACTTCCTTTGGAGCAGATGGAGCCTTAAAAGAGGCCGACGCCTTGGGAGGGGCCAAGGTCCTGAAGGCCGCAGAACGGGAACCCCCTGACAATAGCACCAAAGCCAAGGAAGGTGCGGTGGTGTGAGTAGAAAAGCGAGTTGACGATGCTGGAGTTGTAGCCTAGAAAACCTCCTTAGCCACCTCGGCGACGAACTTGTTGGCCTTGAAAGCAGCCAAGGTGTCCTTCATGCTCTACCTGGACAAGGTGAACTTCTTAGGGAGCTTGATGTTATCCTTTGGCAAGTCAGAGGCTGAAAAAGAAAAGCCAATTCAATCAGAGCTCAAAATAGCAAAAGAGGAACACAAAGGGAAAAAAATTAAAAATACCAGCTTGCTGACAGTCCCGTAGGTTGGACATAAATATGTACTTCTCGACATCATATTTTTTCTTTAGAGAGGTCAGTCAAAGAAGGCAGATTTGGTCTATAAGGGTTAACCTAGAAAAGTCATTACAGCCATAGGGCACCTCCCTCCAAGAGAGGTGAATATCCCAGCTAATCTTTGAGCTCTCCTTCAGCTCAACGATAGCAAAATTCTTTGCCCAACCCTTGATTGAGTCCTTATACCCCGCAAATATAGATAATCCAACTCGGAGGCTAAAGTAATAGAACCCATGTTTAGACCTAACTAAATGGAAAAATGTGGAAAACAGCTCGGCGGAAGGGGCAAAACCCCAATATAGGCAGATGGACTCAAAACAACATATGAATAAGATGGAGTTGGGAGACAACATTCGAAGAGTCACCCTAAATGTAACGACCCAAAAATCGGACCGCTACCGGCGCTAGGATCCGGATCGGCTTAAGGCCGCCGGGACCCGTAGCAAGCCTAACATGAAACATGTATACCTGTTAAATCCCATACATGATCAACATATACATAAAATTTTTAAACTTTTCTTCTCATTCATTCACCAAACTCAACCTGTACATACACTATTCATATCATAAACATTAACCCCACCTTGGAGTTCTCATCAATGCTCCAATGGGGTGACATAACATGTATTAAGTTTGGTTTACATAAAACATCATTAGACTATTACATTAAAAAAGGATCATGTAACCAAAGGGATAAACATACAAGCTAGGGTCAAGCACAACTCTAATCCTCAATATCATCATTACATTACATAACTGAATTATACTTCACATTACATCATTTTCATGTCCACTTCTAACTATTACATAGACATGACTTTACTCTAGCTGACCTCCTGGTCTATCCCGTACCTGCAAACCTGGGGAAATTAGGGAGTGGGGTGAGCTACTAGAGCCCAGTGAGCAGAATAATAAAACATTGTATTTAAAACATATGCTATCATGGAATGCATCACAGCACAGACAAATCACATCAAGGATGAACTTGTCACCATTTAGCCCTCCATACTGTCTAATCATGCCAGGGGCGTAGTGCAGGCACGCCTAGACTTCCATATCATAACATACATATCCAATAGTGCCGGGGCGTAGTGCAGGCATGCCCGGACTTTCTCTTACATAGTGCCAGGGGCGTAGTGCAGGCACGCCTGGACTTCCATATCATATCATCATGTCATAACATATGAGGGCTAATGGATCATCCAACATTCATCCACATCAACAACATAATATGCAATGCAACATATTCGTGAATTCTAATGCAAGCATCCTAATATATCTCATGTCATTCATGATGCGTGAATCATGCTAAAACTTTCATTATTTGCTTTGAAACATAAAGTGTTATTCCACTCACCTCTGGCTAGCTCTGACAAGACACTGAAGCAGCTGACTCACTGCTGGGGTCCTCGGTTCGTCGGGTCCGAACCTACACAGGTGGACTTAAATGAGGGACTAAATATACATGAACATGACTCTAAAATACTCCCCAAAACCCCCCTAAAACACCTCAAAACAATCATAGAAAACATGCAAAGGAGGGCTGCACAGGACACTTTCGGCGGCAGGTTCAGCGGCCGAAAGGCCCTCCAGAGCCGAAAGTCATGCACCTTCGGCGGCACTTTCGGCGGCTGAAGGTTCCCTCCAGAGACGAAACTCATGCATGTTCGGCGGCACCTTCGGCGGCCGAAACTCCCTTCCAGAGCCGAAAGTCCACTTTCGGGGGCAGGGTTCGGCAGCCAAAAGTTGGCCTCCACAGGCAGGTTCGGCGGCCGAAAGAGCCTTCGGTTACCGAACCTGAGTTCTTCCCAAAGGCAGAACTCGACCTCTTTCTTGTACAAATGCCTCCCAAACCATTCCATCATGCATTTACCTATTCTACAACAAGCAACACAAGCCCACAAGCATAAAGGGGTCTCAAACTAACCTAAACCCCAACCAAAGCACATCAAACATGCATAAAAATCATACATTGCTCAATAACTCAACATAAACCCTTGAACTCAAAAATAACCTAACATGCATTTCTACCTCATGAATCAACTTAAAACTTGCTTAAACATACAATGAGCTCAAGATCGACCCTTACCTCTTAAAGATCAAGAGAGAGTGTGACCTAACTTGGAGATTTAGGGAAGATGGGTTCCTGAGGTCTCCAAGCTTCACAACTTCGATCTAAGCTCGAAATCTTCAAAAACCAAGTTAAAATCCATAAGAAAGCATGAAAACTCGAAGGAAGAAGCTCAAAATCAACAAGGGACGGCGGAGAGCTCACCTTGGCCGAAAATGAGGAGAAAAGCTCGCCCGTTTCGGACAGGGGACCCCTTTATAGGTGGCTGGCCAGGCCACTTTCGGGGGCCTAACGTGCCTCCGCATGCATGCCATGTTCGGCGGTCGAACTTAAGGTTCGGCGGCCGAACCTGGACTTTCCTCACTTATGCCTTCGGGGGCCTAAAGCGCTCCCGAAGCGCATGCATGTTCAGCAGCCGAACTTGAGGTTCGGCGGCCGAACCTGAGTCTTCCTCTCTAGACTATTTTCATTCAAAACTTAATTTCTTTCTTGTTTAAAACCATAAAATACATTAAAACATTTTATAAAAACATGATTTTACCCTTCTAGAGGTTTTCGACATCTGAGATTCCACCGGACAGTAGGAATTCCGATACCGGAGTCTAGCCGGGTATTACATTCTTCCCCCCTTAAGAACATTCGTCCCCGAATGTTCACCAACAAACATGGCATAGCATAAAACATGAACATACAAAGCATAAAACATAACCACACAACAAAACACAAAACACTCACCTTAAAAGAGATGAGGATATTGCTGGATCATGGACTCCCGTGTCTCCCAGGTACACTCTTCGATGTTGTGGTGATTCCAAAGGACTTTCACCATCGGGATTTCCTTGTTTCTCAACTTTCTGATCTGGGTGTCTAAGATCCGTACTGGCTGCTCAACATAGGTGAGATCTTCTTGGATCTCCACATCAGGCTCACTAAGAACCTTGCCCGGATCTGACACGAATTTCCTTAACATGGAAACATGGAAAACCGGATGGATTCTTCCCATTGAAGCAGGCAAGTCCAGCTTGTACGATACATTCCCAATCTTTTGCAAGATTTCAAAGGGTCCGATGTACCGTGGAGCTAGCTTACCTTTCTTCCCAAATCGAATCACCCCTTTCATTGGAGACA
Source organism: Manihot esculenta (assembly GCF_001659605.2). Lineage (NCBI taxonomy): Eukaryota > Viridiplantae > Streptophyta > Magnoliopsida > Malpighiales > Euphorbiaceae > Manihot > Manihot esculenta. Next base: position 13,614,320 of record NC_035178.2, read on the forward strand.
CCTTGACCAATACCAAATCCCCCTCCTGAAACTCTACTAGCCTTCTGCAGACATCTGCATAACTCTTTTTTCTGCTTGCAACAGTCTTGATCCTTTCTCTGATTATGGGTACTACTCTGCTGGTGATCTCTACTAGCTCAGGCCCTGCCAAGGCCCTTTCCCCAACTTCTTCCCAGCAAACAGGTGACCTGCACTTCCTTCCATACAAAGCCTCATATGGAGCCATCCCTATGCTAGTGTGATGGCTGTTATTGTAGGCAAACTCCACCAGAGGTAGATGCTGCCTCCAAGAACCGCCAAAATCTAGCACACACATTCTGAGCATATCCTCTATTGTCTGGATGGTCCTCTTTGACTGTCCGTCCGTCTGTGGATGGAAAGCAGTGCTAAAATCTAACCTGGTACCCATAGCATTCTGCAGACTCCGCCAAAATCTAGAGGTGAACTGGGGTCCCCTATCAGACACTATTGAAACAGGACCCCATGCAGTCTGACAATCTCATCAACATACACCTGCGCCAACTTATCCACAGAATAGCCACTCCTGACAGGGGTGAAGTGAGCAGATTTGGTCAGTATGTCCACAATCACCCATATGGAGTCCAATATGTTGGACGTCACCGGTAACCCCACCACGAAGTCCATAGCTATATTCTCCCATTTCCACTCTGGAATAGGTAGTGGGTTAAGCATTCCAGCCGGCTTCTGATGTTCTAGCTTCACCCTCTGACATATTTCGCAGGCTAACATGAACTGTGCCAATTCTCTCTTCATCGCTGGCCACCAATAAACTCTCTTCAAATCTTGATACATCTTGGTGGCTCTAGGGTGAACACTGTATCTGGCATTATGAGCCTCTCTCATAATGTCTCCCTTTAGCCCTACGTCATCTGGTACACATAATCTGCTCCCATAGTGGAGGATCCCCTTGCTGTCAAATCTGAATTCTTCATTCTTGCCTGACTGAACAGTCCTGGTAATCTTCACTAACTCTGGGTCCTCATGCTGTTTCTGAGCCACCTGCTTCAGAAACACGGGTGCCACTCTCATCTGGGCAATCAAAGCACCTGTACCAGACAACTCCAACTGCAAGCCTTCATTCATGAGCTCGAAAAACTGCCTCACCACTGGTCTTCTTTCTGCTGAAATATGGGACAAACTGCCAAGTGATTTCCGGCTCAAGGCGTCTGCCACAACATTCGCCTTACCCGGATGGTACTGAATCTTGCAATCGTAGTCACTAAGCAGTTCTACCCATCTCCTTTGCCTCAGATTTAACTCTCTCTGACTCAAGATGTACTGCAGGCTTTTATGATCTGTGAAGATCTCACATTTTACCCCATAAAGGTAATGCCTCCACATCTTGAGTGAAAAGACTACCGCTGCCATCTCAAGGTCATGTGTAGGATAATTCAACTCGTGCTTCTTCAGCTGCCTAGAAGCATAAGCAATCACCCTTTCATTCTGCATTAGCACACAACCCAGTCCTACACGGGACGCATCACAATACACTGAGAAGTCTTCATTACTAGATGGCAGAGCTAACACCGGTGCTGAAGTCAACCTCTTCTTTAGCTCCTCAAAGCTCTCCTCACACTGGTCAGTCCACACAAACCTCTGGTTCTTCTTAGTCAGTCTGGTCATGGGAGCTGCAATTTTAGAGAAGTCCTGAACAAACCTCCTGTAGTAACCTGCTAAACCCAAGAAGCTCTTGATCTCTGTCACTGTAGTGGGTCTAGGCCAGTTTGCTACAGCTTCCACTTTCTTGGGGTCTACCTCGATTCCATTTTTTGACACCACATGCCCCAAGAATGAAATGCTCCTCAGCCAGAACTCACATTTGGAGAACTTGGCATACAAGCCATGTTCCCTCAAGGTCTGTAGAACTAACCTCAAATGATGGGCATGCTCCTCTGCATTCCTGGAATACACCAAGATATCATCTATGAAGACAATAACGAAGTGATCCAGGTATTGACTGAAAACTCTGTTCATGAGATCCATGAATGCTACAGGGGCATTAGTTAACCCGAACGGCATCACAAGAAACTCATAGTGCCCATATCTGGTCCTGAATGCTGTCTTTGGCACATCCTCTCCTCTTATCCTCAGCTGATGGTACCCAGATCTCAAATCTATTTTGGAGAAACAACTTGCTCCTGCTAGCTGGTCGAACAGATCGTCGATCCTTGGCAAAGGGTACTTATTCTTGGTAGTGACTTTGTTCAACTGCCTGTAGTCGATACAAAGTCTAAGGGATCCATCTTTCTTTTTCACGAACAGCACTGGAGCACCCGAAGTTGAGGTACTCGGTCGGATGAAGCCCTTATCTATCAACTCTTGCAACTGCTCCTTAAGCTCTTTCAATTCAGCTGGTGCCATCCTGTAGGGAGGGATAGAGATCGGTCTGGTTCCAGGCATCAATTCAATTTCAAACTCTATCTCCCTAGCAGGTGGTAAACCTGGCAGCTCGTCTGGGAACACATCTAAAAACTCACTGACCACGGACACTGAGGCGGGCTCTCTGACATGACTATCCAGCTCTCTCACATGAGCTAGAAAACCCTGACAACCCCTCCTGAGCAGCCTACGAGCCTGTAGGGCTGATATCAAACCTCTAGGTGTACCCCTCCTATCTCCTCTGAAGACAACCTCTGACCCATCCTGACATCTGAACTTGACTACCTTGTCTCTGCAGTCCAAGGTAGCACCATGGGTAGACAGCCAATCCATCCCTAGAATGACGTCAAAATCGGTCAAATCTAGAACCACAAGGTCGTCGGATAGGCATCTCCCCTCAATAAAAACTGGACTACACTAGCAGACTGACTCTGCCACAGATGGATCACACTTGGGCCCACTGACCTAGAAAGGACACTCTAACCCAGAGACCATCAAACCCAACCTCTCGACGGCCCTCGGAGCAATGAAAGAATACGATGCACCAGGGTCCATTAAGGCATAAACATCAGAACAACCAATGATGAGATTACCTGACACCACTGTGTTTGATGCATTTGCCTCCTGCTGTGTCATGGTGAAGATCCGTGCGGGGGCTGATGGACCTTCACCTCTGAAACCCGCTAAAGAAGAGGTTGCCCCTCTCCCTCGGCCTCTGCCACTAGTCTGAGTCGCGGCTGGAGCTACTGGTTGAGCCACACTACCAGAGGCTGTCTGCTGAGACTGTGCCATAAAAGCTGCTCTGGGACACTCCCAAGATATGTGTCCCTCTTGCCCACACCTGAAGTAGGCTGTCATCCCAACCAGACATACACCCTTGTGCGGCTTCCCACACTTCATGCATACTGCATTATCTGCACCTGAGCTCGAGCCACTTCCTAATCCCAGACCTGACTTGATCTTGTTCCAGAACTTGTTCTTCTTTGACTTCCTGGGGCCTCTGTCCCACTTCTTACTGCCTGAACTCAGAGAAGAAGGGTCTAACCTTCCCCCACCTGGGGTCTTGGAACCAGAAGGTTGTGCCACTGACTGTTTAACCTTTCCCTCGATTATTGCACTAGCCTCCATCCTCCGAGCCATATCCACTATGGCATGGAAACTCTCCCTCTTTGCTGATTGAATCAAGGAGGAATACCTGGAATGGAGCCTCATGATATACCTCCTTGACTTCCTCTGATCTGTGTCCAGATTCTGCCCAGCAAACGACAACAACTCCAAGAATCTGTCTGTATACTCATTCACACTCATTTCATCTGTCTGTCTCAACTGCTCAAATTCAATCATTTTCAGCTCCCTGGAACTGTCAGGGAAAGCCCATCCTGCAAACTCATTGGCAAATTCCTCCCAGGATAGACTATCCAACCTCGGGTTCACATAATTCTTAAACCACTCTCGGGCCTTTTTGCATTCCAGTGTGAACCCAGCCATCTGAATGGCTCTACTGTCATCAGCTCCTATCTCATCTGTAATCACCTTGACCCTCTCAAGGTACACAAACGGGTCATCACCTATTTCAAACTGGGGAGCACCCAACTTCATGTAATCAGTCATCTTGACCTTGCTCCCTCCAGATGAGCTAGGTTTAGGCATTTGGATTTCTGGGACAGTAGGTGCTGCTGATGGTGGAGGAGGTGCAGCATCCCTTGGGGTAGGGTTTGCTGTACCTGGATAGAAAGATGAGGGTGGGTACATAGGGTACTGTGGGTATGGTGGGTAGTAAGGTGGGTATGGCATGTGAGAGTGATAAGGGTTAAAGCTGGGGTAATCCGATGTACCTCCCATCGAATACCCGGGGTTTTATGAAAAGGGTGGGTACTGGGGTGGCTAAACAAATTCCGAGGCCTGGGTGCCTCCTTGGAACTCTCCCATGCCCTCTTCCGACATACTCACTCCAAGACTGCCATCCCTCCTCTAATCTACGTCCATATCATCCCCCACATCCTCTGACATTCCTCCCTGAACTGTTCCCCTCACTGATCTGCTTCTACCCAGATCCAAAGACCTTCTAGGGTCTCTCACTGCTCTTTCCCTGCTAGACCTGCTAGACATTGCCCTTGGCAATGCAGGGGGACGGGCACTCATGCCCTCATCCTCCGGTAGTACTCCAGTCAATCGTGCAAATCGACGAGTTCCTCTCATCCTATTTACTGAAAAACAGCACACACCATATAAACATTAGCATCAAATGGTTCATGTGCAAACACATGAACCCGCATCACATACATAGTATATGATTAATGCACATGCATACAATCATGGCATTTCACATCATCATTCAAGACAGGACTCTACATCCTATCCTAGTGGACATGATCTTTCTATTGTGCTTGACCTTCTAGAACATCTATGAGCCCGACACTCTAGGTCCGACCATATGAACCTAGGGCTCTGATACCAATCTGTAATGACCCAAAAATCGGACCGCTATCGGCGCTAGGATCCGGGTCGGTTTAAGGCCGTCGGGACCCGTAGCAAGCCTAACATGAAACCTGTATACCTATTAAATCCCATACATGATCAACATATACATAAAATTTTTAAACTTTTCTTCTCATTCATTCACCAAACTCAACCTGTACATACACTATTCATAATCATAAACATTAAACCCCACCTTGGAGTCCTCATCAATGCTCCAATGGGGTGACATAACATGTATTAAGTTTGGTTTACATAAAACATCATTAAACCATTACATTAAAAAAGGATCATGTAATCAAAGGGATAAACATACAAGCTAGGGTCAAGCACAACTCTAATCCTCAATATCATCATTACATTACATAACTGAATTATACCTCACATTACATCATTTTCATGTCCACTTCTAACTATTATATAGACATGACTTTACTCTAGTTGACCTCCTGGTCTATCCCGTACCTGCAAATCTGGGGAAATTAGGGAGTGGGGTGAGCTACTAGAGCCCAAGGAGCAGAATAATAAAACATTGTATTTAAAACATATGCTATCATAGAATGCATCACAGCACAGACAAATCACATCAAGGATGAACTTGTCACCATTTAGCCCTCCATACTGTCTAATCATGCCAGGTGCATAGTGCAGGCACGCCTGGACTTCCATATCATAACATACATATCCAATAGTGTCGGGGGCGTAGTGCAGGCACGCTTGGACTTTCTCTTACATAGTGCCAAAGGCGTAGTGCAGGCACGCCTGGACTTCCATATCATATCATCATGTCATAACATATGAGGGCTAATGGATCATCCAACATTCATCCACATCAACAACATAATATGCAATGCAACATATTCGTGAATTCTAATGCAAGCATCCTAATATATCTCATGTCATTCATGATGCGTGAATCATGCTAAAACTTTCATTATTTGCTTTGAAACATAAAGAGTTATTCCACTCACCTCTGGCTAGCTCTGACAAGACACTGAAGCAGCTGACTCACTGCTGGGGTCCTCGGTTCCTCGGGTCCGAACCTACACAGGTGGACTTAAATGAGGAACTAAACATACATGAACATGACTCTAAAATACTCCCCAAAACCCCCCTAAAACACCTCAAAACAATCATAGAAAACATGCAAAGGAGGGCTACACAGGGCACTTTCGGCAGCAGGTTCGGCGGCTGAAAGGCCCTCCAGAGCCGAAAGTCATGCACCTTCGGCGACACTTTCGGCGGCCGAAGATTCCCTCTAGAGACGAAACTCATGCATGTTCGGCAGCACCTTCGGCGGCCGAAACTCCCTTCCAGAGCCGAAAGTCCACTTTCGGGGGCAGGGTTCGACAGCCAAAAGTTGGCCTCTACAGGCAGGTTCGGCTGCCGAAAGAGCCTTCGGCTGCCGAAAGAGCCTTCGGCTGCCGAAAGAGCCTTCGGCTGCCGAACCTGAGTTCTTCCCAAAGGCAGAACTCAGCCTCTTTCATGTACAAATGCCTCCCAAACCATTCCATCATGCATTTACCTATTCTACAACAAGCAACACAAGCCAACAAGCATAAAGGGGTCTCAAACTAACCTAAACCCCAACCAAAGCACATCAAACATGCATAAATATCATACATTGCTCAATAACTCAACATAAACCCTTGAACTCAAAAATAACCTAACATGCATTTCTACCCCATGAATCAACATGAAACTTGCTTAAACATACAATGAGCTCAAGATCGACCCTTACCTCTTGAAGATCGAGAGAGAGTGTGACCTAACTTGGAGATTTGGGGAAGATGGGTTCCTGAGGTCTCCAAGCTTCACAACTTCGATCTAAACTCGAAATCTTCAAAAACCAAGTTAAAATCCATAAGAAAGCATGAAAACTCGAAGGAAGAAGGTCAAAATCAACAAGGGACGGCAGAGAGCTCACCTTGGCCGAAAATGGGGAGAAAAGCTCGCCCGTTTCGGACAAGGGGCCCCTTTATAGGTGGCTGGCCAGGCCACTTTCGGGGGCCTAATGTGCCTCCGCATACATGCCATATTCGGCGGTCGAACCTGGACTTCCCTCACTTATGCCTTCGGGGGCCTAAAGCGCTCCCGAAGCGCATGCATGTTCGGCGACCGAACTTGAGGTTCGGCGGCCGAACCTGAGTCTTCCTCTCTAGACTATTTTCATTCAAAACTTAATTTCTTTCTTGTTTAAAACCATAAAATACATTAAAACATTTTATAAAAACATGATTTTACCCTTCTAGAGGTTTTCGACATTCGAGATTCCACCGGACAGTAGGAATTTCGATACCGGAGTCTAGCCGGGTATTACACTAAAATTCCGAAAGACCTCGATGTAAAATGGGGTAAAAGGAAAGTTTAGCTCGAACTTGTACTGTTTGATAAAAAAAAGACCAAATTGCGCCTCTGCTAAATGTCTATTAGGCCCACCGATGGTGGATTAGGGAGAACGATCCGCTCATTAGGTAAGGGAGCCCTAATCTTAAAGATTGAGGTATCAACAAGGTCGCTAGAGAATAAGTGGGAAAAGGAAGGAGTAATAGAAGAGACCAGACCAACCACCTCGAGAATCTTACTAAAAGCCATGAGAGAAGCAAGATGTAACTCGAATTAGAGAATCGAAATAACAGGAAAGAGAGAAAGCAAAATAGTAGAAGCAGCGCAAAAGAAAGAGCAACAAGCGAAAGTAAGAATTTGCAATTGCAGAAGGCAGAAAGAAGCCGTTTTAATAGACCCTCCTATAGCAGTGTGTTAATAATTGGGATCTCAAAATTTACCCTCTCATAAATCATGAAATAATTAATGAGGGGGTAAAGGGACACTTAATGACTATTGGGCTCTAGATGCTTGGGCTTGAGGCAGCGTAAACTAGAAAAATTGGGCCTGAGCTCAATGAGGGCTTAATATGCAGTTTAAGCCCCATACTAGTTTAGGGTTTGTCCAGGCAAGCCGAACTGGACGTGAACCTGCCTGTGGGATCCTAGTCCCAAATATCCTTTAGCCTCCGTAGAAAAGCAGACCCTGCGATGCTCGGGATTATGTCCAAGTGGCGCCGGATGGAATTAAATGGCCACTTGACAAGAGAAAATGACACGGTATATCTGTATGTACCGCCAGCATAAATGTGGCAGAGGGTATGAGTACAGGACGACTGTTACACATCACAAAAAGATAAAAGAGAAAAAGAATAAAAGAAAACGAGAGAAAAACGGAAACCAAGCTTAACAAAATACACCCTGAATCTAAATTCATTCTCAAATGTCATACATTTAGTGATATAATTCCACCGTTATAGAACCACAAAAATTCACGTATTCTTTAACCAAAAAAGTTGTGTTTTTGTATTTTTATAAAAAATTTATTTCCTCTTTTACTCTCATATATTTTATATGTATAAAACCAATTTACAAATTACCCTTACAACAATTATTTAATTTAACTAATCACATTAATCTTTGCAACCTTGTAATCACTTTCATTCATATATCATCTTATGAATGCCATGTTATTAATCAAATATTTAATAATATTTAATATATTAAATATTAACTTTTAAAAAAAATAGAAAATTTTTTATAAATTAAAATAAATATAAAATATGTATTAAATTATTAAAAAGAAAAATTAAAAATCGATTTATATACAAAAATAAATGAGAGTATTTAGGTAATTTAATTATTATTTAGAATAGTACTATATAATTAAACTAAATAAGAAATTATTATTAAACTATACTATCTTATCAAATATTATACAACACGATACATTATAAAACCATACGATACATACAATATTATAAAAAATCATAAATTAGATGAAATTATGAGAAAATATATCTAAACATAGTTTAAGTGAGCCAATCCAGTGTGGATAAAAAAGAAAAAAAGAAAAATCCATCTCATCCGGTGTGTCTACATTTTCTTTACCAGGAGAATGACTCCATATTTTGGTTTTACACCTAGGGCAAGCGTAGGGGAGTGGATATATTTGGGAGAGATGGTGAGAGAGAAGTTGGACAAAATGAGAGCCATCAATATCTTGAGTTCAACCATGGCCAAGTGTTGTCCAATACATACTCGAGGTCCGACACCAAATGGCATGTACAAAAATGGATACTTGCAAGCGCCTGCTATTCCATTTGCAAACCTTTCAGGGTTAAACTTGTAAGAATCTGATCCCCATATCTCAGGATCTGTATGCAATAGCAATATTGTTGTCCAAACGTTCACTCCCTTGGGAATATTAATGTTTCCTAACTTCATGTCCTTTAATGCCTCCCTTGCTATAAGTGGAACTGGTGAATAAAGTCGCAGTGTTTCATAAATCACCATATTAAGCTGCATTGCAAAGCACAATTCCACATTTAGAATGATTAGACATAATATTAAAATGTCATACATTAGAATTTCTATGATAAATTGTTATACCAGTTTCATCTTGCGAATCATGTCAGAATTTGGCATGTTGCCTCGACAAATTTCTAGAACCTCTGCACGAACACGATCCTGCCATTCTTGATTTGCTGCCAACAACATGAGGCACCATACAGCTGCAACTGCACTGGTCTCCCACCCAGCCAAGTATATGTTATTACAATTATCAACTATGAATCTTTCTGTTTCTTCTCTACTCAGATTGCTATCTTTGGCTCCTTCGAGAATCATCTGCAATAAATCCTTCTCATCTGCAGTTTCTTGTCTCTCCTTCACCACCTTCAGTATCAAATTGCGGATTTCTTTCTCTAATGCCCATGCTTCTCTATTGGTTTTTGTGGGGAGATATCTGAGAAAAGTTCATCTCTGTAAATTAAAATATATATATATAACGATTCCTCCTCCTATCAATGCTTTGATTGCATTCGATTTTTCTTTTACCTCCATTTACAATTAAAAATTTTACAATTATTCAATTCGATTGATTTTTTCTTAATTTTTTTATTTAGAACGAAATAATTCAATTCTCATTTATTTTTTAAAAAATTATCTATCTTAATTTATACTTTTTAATGGTAAGAAATGTAAAATCTAAATTTTATAAATATTGTGAAAATATTAATAATAGTATTTAAAAAATATTTTCAATATTTAGTTTAGAAATAATAAGAATAATTAATGAAATAAATCAATTTAAATTTATTATTAATTTAATTTAATTGAAATTTTATTATTTTAAAATTTATTTTAAATCCAGAAATTTTTTTAAATTCTATTAATATAATTCAATATTTTTTTTATGCAATAAATGCATTCCAAATAAAGACTTAAAAAAAATTTTCACAAATCTTATATCATTTTACAAGAGTTAATTTAATTTTTTTCTTTTACGAAATAAATCATATGCGAAATCAATTAAGCTGACCTCATTCCAGGAATCCCAAGGGCTAGACCTTTCTTGGACAAAATCTCTTGGAGATGACTTAGTTTAAGGAAAATCTGTTCTCCTTTGGAATAATTGCTTCCAAAGCAGGCTCTTGAAATAACATCACCTGAGAAACGACTAACAGCCTCATCAATTTTGATGTCTGCAATTCCACCATCTCTCTCAACCATACTCTTCCATGAATTTACCAATGTAATAGCAGACTCAGTTATCTGATTCACCATTCCCTGCAGAAAGGTTTTAATATCAAAATGTTTGGTTACTGCCAATATCAGCTGGTTGATTCTATTACCTTGATCTTTTCCATGTACAATCCAGGAGCAATAATCTTCCTCTGATGTGACCAGAAAGCTCCATTTGATGTTAGAATCCCCTTACCAAGCAAAGGACCAATGTCATTAATCATCGAAGGTCTCCCCAAGTCCCAGGATACACAAGTTGCAAACTCTTTCACCAACTCAGGTTGGTGCAAATTCAGTACTTGTATATGTCCCAGGGAAAGTACTAACACTTGACCTGAAAATTAAACAAAGAAATTGATGAAATGCTTCAGAATCAAAAGTATTTGATTTTGTTTTTTACTAATAGTATGATAAATATACCATAATCCTTCAACCATCGCTCAGAAAAAGGAAGAACTCGAGCAGCACAGTTATGGGTGAGAGGTGGATCATTGGTCTTCTCATTGGAGGAGAGACTCTTCATAATCTCTCTCATATTTCCAAGGAGAAAAGCAGGTGGAGGTCCATTGATGCCTTGCTTCTTCAACATGGAACGAAGCCTCTTTGGTTTCACAACCAAACAGTTGTAAAGACGCACTACCACTCCAACAAACCCTATAATCAAAAATGAAAATAGTATCATTTTATGAAATTGAAATTCCATGGCCAAAGTGCAAGAATATTATTAAGCCTAGGAGTTATATATAATACTACGTCTCCCCATGGCCAAAGTGCAAGAATAATTTTTATAAAATACTATATTTATCCATTATTTTTTTATTTTTTAGTTAGTTGTACTAAAATTATTATCCACTTTTTATAATTAAAATTTAAAAATATATGCTAAGGACCTGTCATCTTTTCAGATATTTTCTATTCAATCGTGAAAAAATATTTATTATATAATTAATGCTCTCTCATATTATAATTTTTATTTATTTTATTTATATATATATATATTAAAAATAAATTTTTTTTATTAACTTGTAATTATATTTATTTTAAATATATTAAATTTTATTAAATATTATGAAATATTTTAAAAATAAAATAAAATTATAGTAATTAATTTATATATTATTTAGTCTAAAAAATAATAATTTTAAAATAATAAAAATTATGAGATAGAATAATTATTTGAAAACGTAACCGTTCAAAACATTTCTCTTAATGACATGAGTACGTGTACAATTTGAAATGTAGGAGTTGCATAATTTGAAATGTAAAATTCTGCATTTTAAAATTAATTTTATTAATTATTATATTTTATTTTATTAATTTAATTATATATTAAATTTATATAAATATAATTATATTATTATTATTATAAATATTAATTATTTTAATTTATTTATAATATAACATTATATCTTTTATATTTGTTATTTTATTTTATTATTTTTATTATAATTAATTTATAAATATTTAATTCTTGAAATAGTAATAAGTTTTAGATTTTTTTTTATTTTAAAATAGTAAAAGGTCTGAAGTTTTTTTTAGGAGTTGTTAATTAGTATAATTTTTTAGAATTTTTTTAACGATAAAAATAATAAAATAAAATAATAATTAATTAAATACGAGTAGAACTGCGAAGTGGCTGCACCTGCTATCCTTCATCACAATACATCATCAGACTCGATTTCTCTCTACTAGAACTGAATTCATCATCAGACTCGATTTCTCTCTACTAGAACTGAATTCGCAGGTGATCCGACCTGCTCCGCGTATCTGGACAGGGATTAAATGCTGGGCGCATCGATCTAAGGAGTTTTGCGGACTCTAGACTGGCTCTGTTTTCTTGAAATTTAATCTAATCAGAATGAATAAGATTAGTGGTCATCAAATATAATATTATATTATAAATAATTTAAAATAATTAATATTAATATAATTTTTATAATTAATAAAATGAATATAATATTATATTATAAATAATTTAAAATAATTAATATTAATAAATTAAATTAATAAAATATAATATAATAATAAAATTAAAATTTAAAATACTCAATTCACATTTTAAATTGCACAAATACATTATCGCACTTAAAACGTGGTAATATAATTTCTTTTTAAATTATTATTTTTAATTTTAGTTAAATATTATAAAGTGCCATTTAAATTTATTGTTTTAATTATATTAATTATATATTGTTTAATTTATTTAAAAATAAATAAATTTATCCTTAAGGAAAAGTAAAAATTTTTAAGTATTACTTTATTTCATAAGTTAAAATTATAAAAATATAAAATTAAAATTACTTTATTAATATTACATAAAAATTATTTAAAATGAGTTAACTATCATCACAAAATAGGATTACTACGTGATAAAAATTTGATAAGTAGAAGTGTAGATCCATACAAAAAAAAAAAATGAATACCGCGACATCTGATTCTTCATCAAGATTCACCCATCCATGAAGAGATCGAATTTTTACATAAAATTATCGTTAGCAAACACAATTCAACAGACTTTTATTATATATATAATCATAAAATCATCGATCAGTTAAACTGACAAGATTTTTTTCAAATAGTCGAATATATTATCACCAGATTATCAAAAAATACTATAATTAATTTTATACTCTTACAATATAAAAATCAATAATCATAAAAATAAAAGTATATAATTTTTATACAATTATATTTGAGTTCTAAGTAATTACAGAATCCCACTCTATTTTCTAATTTAAACATGAAATAATTACAGTAAATATCAACAACATCACTTTTTTCTTTTTTATAAGTTTAATCAATTATAAAATCGCTCTATTTTTCAATAGCTATTTGAGACGCAATTAAGAAATTGCAAAAACTTAGGTGAGAATAAATTGGGCCATCGATAAAAAATCTTATTTATGGTTTTAAAAGAATAATATAATAAAAGTTCTAAAAATTGGTTAGATTTAAAGCAGGCTGACTTGAACTATTAAACTTTTTTTCCAAATTGACATATGCATGGCAGGAATTGAAGAGTGGATCCAAATTTGTGGTTGACAACAATCCAGTGGTTAGTCAGGTCTCTTCATCTTGAATGATTCTTGTCTCCGGAAGAGAAAAAACATAATTCATAATAATAATAATAGGTAGTTGGCATTAATATTTGCTGCAAAGAGGTTCAGTGCGAGTCCTTTTCAATTTAAATGGATAAATTTTCTGAATTGAATTAATTTAAAATTTTAATTTGATATTTTATTTATTTTGATTTAATTTGATTTTTAATTTTAAAAATTTTATTTATTTTAATTTCATTTAATTTTTATAAAAGATAAAAAAATCAAATTAAATTGATTAGTAATAATAATATAAAGTAATTAAATCATATTAAAATTAAAATATTTTAATTAAATTTTAAAATATAAAAAATAAAAAATTTATTAAAAATTAAAACTGATCAAACTGAATCGAACCGAATCAGATCTGTAATACCCGGCTAGACTCCGGTATCGGAATTCCTACCGTCCGGTGGAATCTCGGATGTCGAAAGCTTCTAGTAGGGTAGAAACATGTTTTCATAAAATGTTTTAAGATATTTCATGGTTTTAAGTAAAATGGAAATGAGTTTTTGCATTAGAACAACCTTGGAGAAAACTCAGGTTCGACCGCCGAACCTCAAGTTCGGCCGCCGAACATGCATGCCTTCGGGAGCGCCTTTAGGCCCCCGAAAGCACAAGTGAGGAAAGTCCAGGTTCGGCCGCCGAAGCTCAAGTTCGGCCGCCGAACATGGCATGCATGCGGAGGCACATTCGGCCCCCGAACGTGGCCTGGCCAGCCACTATAAAAGGGTCCCTTAGCCGAAAACGGGCGAGCTTTTCCCCATTTTCGGCCAAGGTGAGCTTTTCGCCGCCCCTCACCGATCTTTGATGTTTTTCCTCTAGATCTTTCAAGTTTTTCACTTGTTTTAACTTCGTTTTGAAGATTTGAGCTTTTGAGCAAAGTTTTGGAGCTTTGAGGTTCAAGAACTCGAATCTCTTCCAACTCCAAGTTTGGTCGCCTCTACTCTCGATCTTCAAAAGGTAAGAGTCGATCTCTAGCTTATGTTATGTTTTAAGTAAGTTTTATAAAGTTCATGGGGGTAGAATGCATGTTTAGGTCATAGTTATGTTTATGGGTTTTTTGGTGTGATTTTTGAACAATGTGAGTTGTTTGTGTGTTGTAGTTGGGGTTTTTGATGGTTTGATGCCCCTAGGAACTTGTATGTTTGCTTGTGAATGCTTGGGAATGTTGTAGAATAGGTTTATGCATGTTTGGATGAGATTGGAGGCACAAATGCATAAGGGAGCTGAGTTTCTGCCATTCTGGGAGAAACCAGGTTCGACAGCCGAAGGAACTTTCGGTCGCCGAACGTGCTTGTGGAGGCAGCCTTCGGCTGCCCAAGCTTGCCCCGAAAGGAGACTTTCGTCTCTGTCTGGGAGTTTCGGCCGCCGAAAGTGCCGCCGAACATGCATGAGTTTCGTCTCTGTCTGGGAGTTTCAGCCGCCGAAGGTGCCGCCGAACCTGCCTGACTTTCAGCTCTGGAGGGACTTTCGGCCGCCGAACCTGCCGCCGAAAGTGCCCTGTTCAGCCATTTCTTGCATGTTTTTCTATGATCGTTTCATGATGTTTTAGGGGGGTTTTTGGGGAATAGTTAGAGTTATGTTCATGTATGTTGGTCCCTCATTTGAGTCCACCTGTGTAGGTTCGGACCCGAGGAACCGAGGACCCCAGCAGTGAGTTTGTTGCCCCAGAGTCTGGTCAGAGCTATCCAGAGGTGAGTGGAACAACCTATTATGTTTTAAAGCAAATAATGTACTTTTTAGCATGCTTCATGCATCATGAATGCCATGTGAAGAATTAGGTTGCTTGCATTAGAATTCACGAATATGTTGCATTGCATATGTTAAATGTTGATGTGGATGAATGTTGGATGATCCATAGCCCTCGATCTATGATATGACGATATGATATGTACGGTATGGAATGTAAGACCAATGGGACCCATTCTACGTTCACTGGCACTATGTAAGGGAAAGACCAGGACCCATTCTACGTTCTGACACAGTTGGACACTGTTATGCTATGATATGTAAGGGAAAGACCAGGACCCATTCTACGTTCTGGCACAGTTGGACCATGTAGAGGGCTATTGGTGACAAATTCATCCTTGATGTGATTAGCTGTGATGTGATGCATTCCATGATCCATATGATTTAAATGTTTTTATTATTCTGCTCACTGGGCTCTAGTAGCTCACCCCTCTCCCATTTCCCTAGGATTGCAGGTACAGGGTAGACTAGGAGGTTTACGAGAGTAATGAAGTCTGATGTATGTAATAGATGGTGTGGACATGATAAATGTATTAACGTTATGTAAAAGTACAGTTTCAGTCATGTAATGATATTGAGGATTAGATATTGTGCTTGACATTGTGTATGAGGTATCCCTTTTATTACATGATCGAAAATATTTTATGATGTTCATGAAAGCCAACTCATCTCATGTTGTATCGCCCGTTGGGGTATTGATGAGATCCCACAGAGGGACCACGATTATGATTATGACTATGTACATGTATGTTCAGGTTGAGTTGGATGTTTGAAGGAAAAGTTTTAAATTTTTTTTTATCCATGTTGTTGATCATGTATGGGATTATACAGGTTTACAGGTTATATGTCAGGCTTGCTACGGGTCCCGGCGGCCTTAAGCCGATCTGGATCCTAGCGCCGGTAGCGGTCCGATTTTCAGGTCGTTACAGAATGGTATCAGAGCCCTAGGTTCATATGGTCGGACCTAGAGTGTCGGGCTCATAGATGTTATAGAAGGTCAAGCACAATAGGAAAGATCATGTCTACTAGGATAGGATGTGGAGTCCTGTCTTGTATGATGATGTGAAATGCCATGATTATATACATGTGCATTGATGCTATGATATGAATGATGTATATGTGATGAGGGTTCATGTGTGCCCACATGAACCATATGATGCTAATGTTTGTATGATGTGTACTGTTCTTCAGAAAACAGGATGAGAGGAACCCGTCGATCGGCAAGATTGACTGGAGTACCACCTGAGGATGAGGGCACGAGCGCCCGTCCTCCTACATTGCCTAGGGCAATGTCTTGTAGAGCCAACAGAGAAAGAGTGTCAAGGGACCCTAGAAGGTCTTTTGATGCTAGCAGAAGGGGGACTGATAGAGGAGGAAGTTCTTCAGATGTGAGGGAGGTTATGGAAGAGGATCAGAAGAGGGATGGGAACCTGGATGTGAGCATGGAGGAAGAAGGGACAGGGGAGTCTCAGGGAGGCGTTCAGGCCTCGGGGTATGGTTTTCCACCCCATTATCCACCCTTCCCACAGGGTTCAGAGTATCCGATGGGAGGTACATCGGATTATTCCAGCTTTAATCCCTACCCTACCTACATGCCTTATCCACCTTTCTATCCACCTTATACACAGTACCCAGCTTATCCACCCTCACCTTTCTATCCAAACCCGGCAAACCCCACCTCGGGGAATGCTGCACCTCCACCTCCACCACCTACAGAATCAGCAGCCCCAGTTACTCAACCTCCTAGACCTAGCTCAGCCGATGGGAGCAAAGTAAAGATGACAGATTACCTTAAGCTGGATGCTCCCAAATACAAGTCA
This sequence comes from Manihot esculenta, assembly GCF_001659605.2. Lineage (NCBI taxonomy): Eukaryota > Viridiplantae > Streptophyta > Magnoliopsida > Malpighiales > Euphorbiaceae > Manihot > Manihot esculenta. The sequence goes on from NC_035178.2 coordinate 13,631,438, forward strand.
GGGGATGACCCCTTTGAGTATCTGAGAGTGGTGAAAACAATAACTGATGAGCTAGGGGCAAGTGACAGCAGGGCCATTCAGATGGCAGGGTTCACTTTAAAGTGCAAGAAGGCACGGGAATGGTTCAAGTGTTATGTGGACCCGAGACTAGACGGCATGACATAGGAGGAATTTGCGAATGAGTTCACTGGATGGGCTTTTCCAGACAGTTCCAGAGAACTGAAGATGATTGAGTTTGAGCAACTGAGACAATCAGAGCACATGGGTGTAGAGGAGTTCACGGATAAATTCTTGGAGCTATTGCCTTTTTCAGGGCAAGCTCTAGATACAGATACGAAGAAAGCCAAGAGATATGTTATGAAGCTGCATTCTAGGTACTCCTCATTGATTCAGTCAGCTGAGAGAGAAAGTTTCCACACTGTAGTGGATATGGCTCGAAGGATGGAAGCAAGTGCTATAGTTGAGGGGTCAGTGAAGCAGTCAGTGACCTAGTCTTCAGGGGTTAAGACCCCAGGCAGAGGAGGACCAGGTTTCTCTTCTCAGAGCTCAAGTAAGAAGAGGTGGGATAACACCACCAAGAAGCCGAAGAAGAATAAGTTTTGGAACAAGTTGAAATCCGGTCTGGGATTTGGCGGTGGCTCGAGCTCAGGCTCAGATGGTACAGAATGTCAGAGATGTGGAAGACCGCACAGGGGAGTGTGTCGAGCTGGGACTAATACATGTTTCAGATGTAGACAGGAGGGACACATAGCTCGGGAGTGTCCTAGAGCGCCTTTTATGGGCCAGCCCCAGCAAACAGCTTCTGGTAGTGTGGCACAGCCAGCAGCTCCAGCCACAACTCAGGGCAGTGGCAGAGGTAGAGGGAGAGGGGCAGCCTCTTCTTCTGGTTCCCGAGGTGAAGGTCCATCAGCTCCAGCCAGGATCTTCACCATGACTCAGCAGGAGGCTAACACATCCAACACCGTGGTGTCAGGTAATCTCGTCATTGGGTGTTCTGATGTGTATGCATTAATGGACCCGGGTGCATCTCATTCATTTATTGCTCCGAGAGCCGTTGAGAGGTTGGGTCTGATAGTCTCTGGGTTAGAGTGTCCCCTATGGGTCAGTGGATCCAAGTGTGACCCGTCAGTGGCAGTGTCAGTCTACCAGTACAGTCCAGTTTTTGTTGAGGGAAGATGCCTCTCCGCCGACCTTGTGGTTCTAGATTTGACAGACTTTGACGTCATTCTAGGGATGGATTGGCTATCTACCCATGGTGCTACCTTGGACTGCAGGGACAAGGTAGTCAGGTTCAGAGATCAGAACGGGTCAGAGGTCGTCTTCAGAGGAGACAAGAGGGGCACACCTAGAGGTCTGATATCAGCTCTTCAGGCTCATAGGTTGCTTAGGAAGGGATGTCAGGGGTACTTAGCTCATGTGAGAGAACTAGTCAGTCAGGTCAGGGAGCCAGCCTCGGTGCCAGTTGTCAGAGAGTTTCAGGATGTCTTTCCTGATGAGCTTCCAGGTTTACCACCTGCTAGGGAGATAGAGTTCGAGATAGAGTTGGTGCCTGGAACTAGACCGATCTCTATCCCTCCCTACAGGATGGCCCCAGCCGAGTTGAAGGAATTGAAAGAACAGTTGCAAGAGCTGGTAGAGAAGGGCTTCATCCGACAGAGTACCTCACCTTGGGGTGCTCCGGTCTTGTTTGTGAGGAAGAAGGATGGATCCCTTAGACTTTGTATCGACTACAGGCAGTTGAACAAAGTCACTACCAAGAATAGGTACCCTCTACCAAGGATCGATGATCTATTCGACCAGTTAGCAGGAGCGGGTTGTTTCTCCAAAATAGATCTAAGATCGGGGTACCATCAGCTAAGGATAAGGGATGAAGATGTGCCGAAGACAGCTTTCAGGACCAGATATGGTCATTTTGAGTTCCTTGTGATGCCGTTCGGGTTAACCAACGCCCCTGCAGCATTCATGGATCTCATGAACAGAGTGTTTAGCCAATACCTGGATCACTTCGTTATTGTCTTCATAGATGATATCTTAGTGTATTCCAAGAATGCAGAGGAGCATGCCCATCATCTGAGGTTGGTTCTGCAGACTTTGAGGGAACATGGCTTGTATGCCAAGTTCTCTAAGTGTGAATTCTGGCTGAGGAGCATTTCGTTCTTGGGGCATGTAGTGTCAGAGAATGGTATAGAGGTAGACCCCAAGAAGACAGAAACTGTGGCTAACTGGCCTAGACCCACTTCAGTGACGGAGATCAGGAGTTTCTTGGGTTTGGCAGGTTACTATAGGAGGTTCGTTCAGGACTTCTCAAAGATAGCAGCTCCTCTGACCAGGTTAACCAGGAAGAATCAGAAGTTTCTGTGGACCGACCAGTGCGAGGAGAGTTTTGAAGAGCTTAAGAAGAGGTTGACTTCAGCACCAGTGTTAGCTCTGCCATCCAGTGATGAAGACTTTACAGTCTTTTGTGATGCGTCCCGTGTGGGACTGGGTTGTGTACTAATGCAGAATGAGAGGGTGATCGCTTATGCTTCTAGGCAGCTGAAGAAGCATGAGTTGAATTACCCCACACATGACCTGGAGATGGCAGCAGTAATCTTTGCACTCAAGATGTGGAGGCACTACCTCTATGGGGTTAAATGTGAGATCTTCACGGATCATAAGAGCCTACAGTACATCTTGAGTCAAAGAGATTTGAACTTGAGACAGAGGAGATGGGTGGAGCTGCTGAGTGACTATGATTGCAAGATTCAGTATCATCCGGGTAAGGCGAATGTCGTGGCAGACGCCCTAAGCCGGAAGTCACTAGGCAGTCTATCCCACATCACGGCAGAGAGGAGACCAGTGGTGAAGGAGCTCTACAAGCTCATTGAGGAAGGTCTACAGATGGAGTTGTCTGGTACAGGTGCCTTGGTGGCCCAGATGAGAGTGGCACCCGTGTTTCTGGAGCAGGTGGCTCAGAAACAGCATGAGGACCCGGAGTTTGTGAAGATTGCCAGGACTGTTCAGTCAGGCAATGATAGTGAGTTCAGATTCGACAGCAAGGGGATCCTCCGCTATGGGAGCAGACTATGTGTACCAGACGACATAGGGCTAAAGGGAGACATTATGAGGGAGGCTCATAATGCAAGATACAGTATTCACCCCGGAGCCACCAAGATGTATCAAGATCTAAAGAAGGTTTATTGGTGGCCAGCTATGAAGAAAGAAGTGGCACAGTTCGTGTCAGCCTGCGAAGTGTGTCAGAGGGTGAAGCTGGAACATCAGAAGCCGGCTGGAATGCTTAACCCGCTACCTATTCCAGAATGGAAATGGGAAAACGTAGCTATGGACTTCGTAGTGGGGTTACCGGCGACGTCCCACAGAGTGGACTCCATATGGGTGATTGTGGACAGACTCACCAAATCTACTCACTTCATTCCTGTCAGGAGTGGCTACTCAGTGGACAAGTTGGCGCAGGTATATGTGGACGAGATCGTCAGGCTGCATGGGGTTCCTGTTTCGATAGTGTCAGATAGAGGGCCCCAGTTCACCTCCAGATTTTGGCGGAGTCTGCAGAACGCCATGGGTACCAGGTTGGATTTTAGCACTGCTTTCCATCCACAAACGGACGGACAATCAGAAAGGACCATCCAGACCATAGAGGATATGCTCAGAATGTGTGTGCTGGACTTTGGCGGTTCTTGGAGGCAGCATCTACCTTTGGTGGAGTTTGTCTACAATAACAGCCATCATGCTAGCATCGGGATGGCTCCATATGAAGCTTTATATGGAAGGAAGTGCATATCACCTGTTTGCTGGGAAGAGGTTGGAGAAAAGGCCTTGGCAGGGCCTGAGCTAGTAGAGATCACCAGCAGGGTGGTACCCATAATCAGAGAAAGGATCAAGACTGCTGCAAGCAGACAGAAGAGCTATGCAAACGTCCGCAGAAGACAGTTAGAGTTTCAGGAGGGGGATCTGGTATTGCTCAAGGTGTCTCCTATGAAGGGAGTGGTTCGCTTCGGGAAGAAAGGTAAACTAGCCCCACGATACATTGGACCCTTTGAAATCTTGCAAAAGATTAGGAATGTGTCGTACAAGCTGGATTTACCTGCTTCAATGGAAAGAATCCATCCGGTTTTCCATGTTTCAATGTTGAGGAAGTTTGTGTCAGATCCGAGCAAGGTTCTTAGTGAGCCTGATGTGGAGGTCCAAGAGGATCTCACCTATGCTGAACAGCCAGTATGGATCATAGACACCCAGATCAGAAAGCTAAGAAACAAGGAAATCCTGATGGTGAAAGTCCTGTGGAACCACCACAATTTGGAGGAATGCACTTGGGAGACACGGGAGTCTATGCTCCAGCAGTACCCTCATCTCTTTTAAGGTTAGATCCCTATGTGTTTATGTGCTATGTATGTATGTTATGTTTTATGCCATGCTATGTGTGATAGTTAAGGTACATTCGGGGACGAATGTTCTTAAGGGGAGGAGAATGTAATACCCGGCTAGACTCCGGTATCGGAATTCCTACCGTCTGGTGGAATCTCGGATGTCGGAAGCCTCTAGTAGGGTAGAAACATGTTTCCATAAAATGTTTTAAGATATTTCATGGTTTTAAGTAAAATGGAAATGAGTTTTTGCATTAGAACAACCTTGGAGGAAAACTCAGGTTCGGCCGCTGAACCTCAAGTTCGGCCGCCGAACATGCATGCCTTCGAGAGCGCCTTTAGGCCCCCGAAAGCACAAGTGAGGGAAGTCCAGGTTCGGCCGCTGAACCTCAAGTTCGGCCGCCGAACATGGCATGCATGCAGAGGCACATTCGGCCTCCGAACGTGGCCTGGCCAGCCACTATAAAAGGGTCCCTTAGCCGAAAACGGGCGAGCTTTTCCCCATTTTTGGCCAAGGTGAGCTTTTCGCCGCCCCTCACCGATCTTTGATGTTTTTCCTCTAGATCTTTCAAGTTTTTCACTTGTTTTAACTTCGTTTTGAAGATTTGAGCTTTTGAGCAAAGTTTTGGAGCTTTGAGGTTCAAGAACTCGAATCTCTTCCAACTCCAAGTTTGGTCGCCTCTACTCTCGATCTTCAAGAGGTAAGAGTCGATCTCTAGCTTATGTTATGTTTTAAGTAAGTTTTATGAAGTTCATGGGGGTAGAATGCATGTTTAGGTCATAGTTATGTTTATGGGTTTTTTGGTGTGATTTTTGAACAATGTGAGTTGTTTGTGTGTTGTAGTTGGGGTTTTTGATGGTTTGATGCCCCTAGGAACTTGTATGTTTGCTTGTGAATGCTTGGGAATGTTGTAGAATAGGTTTATGCATGTTTGGATGAGATTGGAGGCACAAATGCATAAGGGAGCTGAGTTTCTGCCATTCTGGAAGAAACCAGGTTCGGCAGCCGAAGGAACTTTCGGCCGCCGAACGTGCTTATGGAGGCAGCCTTCGGCTGCCAAAGCTTGCCCCGAAAGGAGACTTTCATCTCTGTCTGGGAGTTTCAGCCGCTGAAAGTGCCGCCGAACATGCATGAGTTTCGTCTCTGTCTGGGAGTTTCGGCCGCCGAAGGTGCCGCCGAACCTGCCTGACTTTCGGCTCTGGAGGGACTTTCGGCTGCCGAACCTGCCGCCGAAAGTGCCCTGTTCAGCCATTTCTTGCATGTTTTTCTATGATCGTTTCATGATGTTTTAGGGGGGTTTTTGGGGAATAGTTAGAGTTATGTTCATGTATGTTGGTCCCTCATTTGAGTCCACCTGTGTAGGTTCGGACCCGAGGAACCGAGGACCCCAGCAGTGAGTCTGTTGCCCCAGTGTCTGGTCAGAGCTATCCAGAGGTGAGTGGAACAACCTATTATGTTTTAAAGCAAATAATGTACTTTTTAGCATGCTTCATGCATCATGAATGCCATGTGAAGAATTAGGTTGCTTGCATTAGAATTCACGAATATGTTGCATTGCATATGTTAAATGTTGATGTGGATGAATGTTGGATGATCCATAGCCCTCGATCTATGATATGACGATATGATATGTACGGTATGGAATGTAAGACCAGTGGGACCCATTCTACGTTCGCTGGCACTATGTAATGGAAAGACCAGGACCCATTTTACGTTCTGGCACAGTTGGACACTGTTATGCTATGATATGTAAGGGAAAGACCAGGACCCATTCTACGTTCTGGCACAGTTGGACCATGTAGAGGGCTATTGTGGACAAATTCATCCTTGATGTGATTAGCTGTGATGTGATGCATTCCATGATCCATATGATTTAAATGTTTTTATTATTCTGCTCACTGGGCTCTAGTAGCTCACCCCTCTCCCATTTCCCCAGGATTGCAGGTACAGGGTAGACCAGGAGGTTTACGCGAGTAATGAAGTCTGATGTATGTAATAGATAGTGTGGACATGATAAATGTATTAACGTTATGTAAAAGTACAGTTTCAGTCATGTAATGATATTGAGGATTAGATATTGTGCTTGACATTGTGTATGAGGTATCCCTTTTATTACATGATCGAAAATGTTTTATGATGTTCATGAAAGCCAACTCATCTCATGTTGTATCGCCCGTTGGGGTATTGATGAGATCTCACAGAGGGATCACGATTATGATTATGACTATGTACATGTATGTTCAGGTTGAGTTGGATGTTTGAAGGAAAAGTTTTAAATTTTTTTTTATCCATATTGTTGATCATGTATGGGATTATACAGGTTTACAGGTTATATGTCAGGCTTACTACGGGTCCCGGCGGCCTTAAGCCGATCTGGATCCTAGCGCCGGTAGCGGTCTGATTTTCGGGTCGTTACAAGATCAGTTCAGTTCAATTCAGTTTTTGATTAAAATCGATTTAATTTGATTTTCATAAATACTAAAATTTCGGTTTTCGATTTATTCAATTCAGTTTAATTTTAAACCGAATCGACCGAATATTTAACTCTAATTCATCCGAATATATTAGGATATGAATAAAAAATTATTATTTAATTTTTATATTATGAATTAATTTTTTAATTTTAAAATATTAAAATTTAATTTTAAAATATATTAAAATATTTTTAATATTTTAAAAAATTTATTATTTAATTTATTATTAATTTTAATTATTAAATATTTTATTATATAATTTTTATATTTTCAATAGTTAATATCCTAATTTTATAAAAAATTTATTAATTAATTTTTCTAATGATATTTTAACTTTTTTATAATATTTAATGATTAAAGTAATAAAAAAATTAATTAATAAATTTTTTAAAATATTAGAGACATATGCAAATTTATTTTTTTATTAGACTAATTTAACGGTCTTATTAGAGAGTTTATAAGCGATAAAAGTCAAGTTTATATCTTACACGTCTTTTAAAAATCAAGGAAAGTGGTTACTCAGCTGTTTAGTAATTCTATTACATGAATTTTTATTTTACCGATTAATACAGTATCTAACAGTACCTTTTAACCATTATTTATCAAGAATTTTTCTTTTAGGTTTGTTGTTTCTAGAAAATCAATGGGTATTATTACTTTTCCGAGATTTTTTATTGAGGTCTACAACTTTTTTAATCCAACTTCAGAATTGATAATCAATTAATAAATTTTTTTTATAATATAAAAATTAAATAATAATTTATTTTTACGTCTTTATCCCATAATATTTGTAATTTAGTTTTCACCCTATAATATTCATCCATAATATTTGTCATTTAACTTTCGCCCTATGTTATTATAATAATAATAATAATAATAAAGAATTAAATTGTAAATTATTGTTATGTTATTATAATAATAATAATAATAATAAAGAACATGAAAATTTAAAAATAGGATTAAAAAATAAAAAATTTAATGTTAGTTAAATTTTTATAGAAATGAATTTGTTTAAAAAAATTTATTTAATTTTGTAAAAACTAATTTTTTATATAAATAATACAATTCTTTTTTTTTTGAAATTATAAATAATACAATTCTTAATTAGTACTTAAAGTGGTTTTATATAATTTTATATAATTTAGAATAGGATTAAAAATTTTAAATTTTTATGAATCCTAAAATTAATTTGAATAGTAAATTTTTAATATAATTCTTAAATAAAATTAGCTTTTCAATGTAAAAATTTTAAATTATATATATATATTAATTTTGTTGTCGTAGGTATTGTAGAATTATTTTAAACTATAATTTATTAATAAAGTTTTGTGGGGCTAGTTAGTTTAGGCTATTGAGCCTGGATCATGCGGGTCCAATTCTTTGCGCAGCACCAAGCTTTGCAAGGACTTAGACTATATGGACTTAATTGCGCAGCATTAGGCCCTGTGCAGGCCCAGGCCCAGACGTGTGGCACTAGACCGCGCGCTAGGTGTGTAACGACCCGAAAATCGGACTGCTACCGGCGCTAGGATCCAGATCGGCTTAAGGCCACCGGGACCCGTAGCAAGCCTGACATAGAACCTGTAAACCTGTATAATCCCATACATGATCAACAACATGCATAAAAATTTAAAACTTTTCTTTCAAACATCCAACTCAACCTGAACATACATGTATATAGTCATGATCATAATCATGATCCCTCTGTGGGATCTCATCAATGCCCCAACGGGCGATACAACATGAGATGAGTTGGCTTTTATGAACATTATAAAACATTTCTATAGATCATGTATCAAAAGGGATAGCAATACTCATAGGGTCAAGCACATCTATAACCTCTATATATCTCATTACATAACATACTGTAATCTCTTACATTACATCATAATACAATTGTCATGTCCACAATCTAACTATTACATCAACATACTTCAAAAACTCTGGCTAACCTTCTGGTCTACCCTGTACCTGCACACCTGGGGTTAGGGGAGAGGGGTGAGCTAACAAGCCCAGTGAGCAGAATAGTAGAAAACAATATATTAAAATTTCATGCTTTCATGGAATGCAACACATCACAACAAATCACATCTTGGATGGTATTGTCACCTATAGTCCTCCACATAGTCCAACTGTGCCGGGACGTAGAATGGGTACAACCGGTCTTTCTCTTAACATAACATATCATATCATACAGTCCAACTGTGCCAGGGACGTAGAATGGGTACAACCTGGACTTCCTCTTACATCGTGCCAGGGACGTAGAATGGGTACAACCTGGACTTCCATACCATATCATGCCGTAACATCATCATGCCATATGAGGACTAAAGGATCATTCAATAACCAATCCACATCAACATCATAAATGCAATGCAACATATTCGTGAATACTAATGCAGCAACCTACTATATCTCATGGCATTCATGATGCATGGATCATGCTCAAAATTCATATTTCATTTATTTTAAAAATTAAGGTTTATTCCACTCACCTCTGGCTAGCTCTGACAAACTCTGTAGCAGCTGGCTCACTGCTGGGGTCCTCGGTTCCTCGGGTCCGAACCTACACAGGTGGACTCCAATGAGGGACCAAACATACATAAACATAACTCTAACATACTCCCCAAAAACCCCCTAAAACACCACAAAACAACTATATAAAAACATGCAAGAAATGGCTGAACAGGGCACTTTCGGCGGCAGGTTCGGCGGCCGAAAGTCCCTCTAGAGCCGAAAGTCAGGCACTTTCGGCGGCACCTTCGGCGGCCGAAAGTCCCAGACAAATCCGAAAGTCCTCTTTCGGGGGCAAGCTTCGGCAGCCGAATGCTGCCTCTACAAGGGGGTTCGGCGGCCGAAAGTCCCTTCGGCTGCCGAACCTGGTTTCTCCTAGAATGGCAGAAACTTGGTTCACATGAACCTCTTGCCTCCCAAAACTTCAAATCATGCATATAACTCAACCAAAACATGCATACAAGCTCCTAGGGGCCTCAAACAAACAAATACCCCAACTACAACACTTCAAACATACTCAAACATGCCACATTGTTCAAAAATCACATAAAACCTAACATAGCTCAACTACCTTAAACATGCATTTCTACCCCATAAAAATTCATAAAACTTATTTAAAACATACATTGAGCTTAAGATCGGCTCTTACCTCTTGAAGATCGAGAAAGAGACGACCTAAACTTGGAGATCCAAGAAAATGAGCTCCTGAGTTCCCAAAGCTCCAAAACTTGTTTCAAAAGTTCAAAACCTTCAATGCAAGCTTAAAACTCAAGAAAAATGGTGGGGATTTGGAGGAAAAACACTAGATTTGGAAGAGGGAGGTTGGAAGCTAGGTGTGGCCGAAAATGGAAGAAAGCTCGTCCATTTCGGCTAAGGGTCCCTTTTATAGGTGGCTGGCCAGGCCACGTTCGGGGGCCGAAAGTGCTTTCGCAAGCATGCCATGTTCGGCGGCCGAACTTGGGTTTCGGCGGCCGAACCTGAACTTCCCTCACCTATGCTTTCGGGGGCCTAACGTGCCTCCAAAACACATGCATGTTCGGCGGCCGAACTTGAGCTTCGGCGGCCGAACCTGGGTTTTCCTCCAAGGTTGTTTTCCATGCAAAAACTCATTTCCTTTTCATTTAAAATCATAAAATACACTAAAACATTTTAGGAAAACATGTTTCTACCCTACTAGAGGCTTCCGACATCCGAGGTTCCACCGGACGGTAGGAATTTCAATACCGGAGTCTAGCCGGGTATTACAAGGTGTTTGGACCATAAAGACTCAGGTGCGTAGCACTGGCCACGCGCAGTATGGGGTCGCGTACTGATATTCGGCGCTTGGACATACAGGTCTGGGTGTGTGAGCCAGGCATGCACAGACTATATCACGAGCCTAGCTAGCACACTAACTTGGCAGTTTAGACTTATTTTTATTTTTTTTCAAATTAAAAAAGATAATTATTCTATTTAAAAGAATAAATTCTGAACCAAAATTAATAAAAAAATATTTTGATGTGTGATATTTATAAAAAAGTTAAAATTGGGCATTTTTTATATAATTATTTTTAATAATTTTTAATTATTATTAAATAAATTTTTTAATAATTTTTTAAAAGAAAATCTAAAGAGATTTTTTAATGATGTTATTATCATTAATTTTTTTTATGTTTTAGACTATTATTTTATTTTTTTGTATATGTATACAAATATAATATCAACTTACAATAGAATATAAGTCATTTATGACTCGATACGAGTACTTCTACATAGCAAAGAAATAAGGTAAATGAGATGATTAAATAGCCAATTATCTTAATTTTTTCACAAAATAGAGAAAGATGTGTTTTTTAAAAATTGTGTTACCTAATTCCAACCTAAAAGGATTTTCGGATTCTATTTAGGAAAAGAGCAATTGATTTTGCAAACATCTTATAATAAATTTATTAATAAATATACTAAATGGGTTGAAAATAGGATGACATATCTTTTAATGGGATTATCAAGATTGATTAGTAAATCTTTTTTTTAAGTCAAAACTATTTAGAATTGACTATGATCTGAAACGATTAGAAAATGATCTATATAGTTTATTAGAAGATTCTAATAATCTGAATCAGATTATTTTTAATTGATTGGAGTTCTAGTATTTCAATTTTTTAAGTTTTTTCATATGATAAACAATATAATGTTTAATTGTTTCATATTTTAAATAATATTTTATTTTATTTTATAAATTGTATTTGTTCTTTTTTTTTTTTTTAATGTACATCATATATTGATATACTGTTTGTGAATTGATGTTTTAGGATATAAGTATAAAATATTTAAACTCTTAAATTATAAAATATTTAAACTCTTAACATAATTAATTATAATTAATTTTTATAATATATTAAAATTTTAGATAAAGATTGAGATTACAATAAACTTCCGACTTTAAATTTAATGTAAAATAATTATTAATATAATTAATTATTATTAAGATTAGTGTATATATGAACTAAGATATTAATTCATATACATAAATATTTCTAATTTAGATTTAGAATGATTTTAATAAGTGAGAGAAGTTAAACGATGATAACTATAAAATCTAAAGAAATAAAATCCAATATGTGCTCGAGAAACTAGAAACTCTAGAATCTCCTAATCTAATTTTGGAAATACTATAATAGGGTAAAACATCACAGTATAGGCTGAATCGTGAAGTGTATGATGTTTGCAAGAAATGAATTCAACTTTTTATATCACTTTGGCAAGCAGTATGCATGATATTCTTATGCATGAGTTTAGAAAATATGATTTAACAAAAGATATATGGTCTGCACTAAAATAGAAATTTAAAGGAATCTTGCTTGCCAATCTTATAGTTCATACTATAAAATTAGATACTTATAAGCAGAGTTCTAATCATGATATAAGAAAATGTCTTAAGATCATGAATAATATGGTGAATGAGCTAAAGGATGCTCGTCATATTTTAGTTCACAAATAAAATGTCTAAATTGTCATATGCTTTTTGTCTAAATACTTAGAATCACATGAAACATGCTATTTACTCACAGCGTACATATTAAATATATATAGAAGATGTTATACACTTCTTAAAGCTCAATTAGGAACGTTTGCATTTAAATCTAATGAGTATAAAAGTGTACATAACTAGCTCTAATTCCTAAGTAATAAAAGAAAATTAGCAAAAATATCAAGGTGGAAACTAGCAAGAGATAGAAAAAGTTAAGTCCAATAAGAAACAATAATAAGGGAAAGGGCAAAGGTCCTTTCGTATAGAAGAAGGAAAATATTGTTAAGATCAAATATTTTAATTGTATAGAACAAGATTGAAATACTTTCGGGAAATTGTGACGACTTCATTTATGGGCAAGATAGATATTCGTTAGGAAATAACACCAAAGTGGAGGTGAATGGTTTAATCACCTGCGAGTTTGCTATATGTAGTAGGAAAATTTTACTCCTAAATGATATCCAATTTGTCCCATAAATTCATAGGAATTCAATTTCTATGTTGGTTATATTTTTCATGAAAAAGGTGTAAACTTGTTCTAAGTATAAGTTATAGTGGTTCTAGATATTTCTTGAATGGTCGTATTGGCTTAGTTAGTATAAATAACTGTCAGAGTACATATTTTTTTCTATTCTACATCTTTTGATACATTTATAAATGATGTAAATGTGGCATGCTATGCTTGCCATATAGGTTAAGTGATATACAGCGATTAGCCAGAGTGGGCTTATTATATAGTATTAGCAAAGTAGATATGTCTACATGCAAATATTGCTTAATTTGAAAAAATATGGAAAAACCATTTGAGAGAAAACAATAGTTAAATTCCTTTGTGATTAATCTATTCTAATAAATGTTCTGTATATCTAGGGTTAGTATAGAGGGTATCTGTTTCTTAATCAATGTCTACTCTCTGTAAAATTATGTCCATTTGATATATCATTAAATTGAGATTTTAAGTTGTTTCACTAAATTTTTGGATTTACTTAAGAATCAATCAGATAGAAAAGTAAGGGCTTTAAGAATTAACTGAGATAGGAAATTTATGTCGAAGCAATTTAAGAATTGTGTGATAGAAAGAAGAAATAATACTATGAGATTAGGCCAATAATGAGATAAGCTAATTTTGTTAATAATCTATTGAGGTGATACATTATCAGTACTCATTGTTATACTTAACCGAGTACCCACATAAATAGTAAATTCTACTCCATATGAGTTATGGACTAAAACATCAACTAAATTCATCTAATTTTTGCAACAGAGGCTCGAAATGTTAGACTCTACCTTTACAGTAATGGCTTTCAACCATTCAGTCAATTTGGCCAACAATATTCTTCATGGCTAGTAACTTAACTCCATACAACTTGCTACCATGGATGTGTATGAAATATGAGTATATATTTATGACGACTATCATTTTTGGACCTAAGAATTCAAACGAAAATCTTGATGTATACATGCAACTATTAGTTAATGAATTGAAAGAGCTTTGGAAAGTTGTATGAATACTTATGATACTTTCCATAAGAATAATTTCATCATACGTTCTGCTTTAATTTGGACTATTAGTGACTTTTCTGCTTATTCAATGCTCTCAGAGTGGAGCACAGCGGAACGTACTACATATCCATACTATATGGAAAATACAAATGTCTTTACATTGACAAGGGGAGATAAACATGGTTTGATAGCCATCAGAAGTTCTTACAACATAACCACCATTTCTGTCGAAATAAGACATCTTTTATTAAAAATTAAACTATCTTTATCTCACTACCACTAATTAGAACTGGGAAATATTTGTTAAAAGAGATTGATTCGTTTGGCTTGATGCAGGTAGCAGATACTGACTATCCAAAAATAAATGGTTGGATGTCAAAGACAACTGGTTGGCATAAATAGAGCATATTATGGAATTTACCATATTGGTCATCAAATATGATTCGCCACAATCTATATGTCATGCACATTAAAAATAATATTTTTGAGAATATTTTTAATACGATGATAAATGTAAAGGGAAAGACAAAGGATAATATAAAATCACAAGAAGATTTAAAGGAAATATATAGAAAACCAGATTAAATATAGATCCAATCAGTAGAAAATATCCACAAGCAAGTTATTGTGTGGACAAGAAATCAAATATGATACTATTTGATTGGCTGAAATTATTAAAATTCCCTGATGAATATCTTTCCGATATAGGAAGATGTGTTAACAATAGGAAGCTTCAACTATTTGGTATAAAAAGCCACAATTGTCATGTTTTCATACAATGAATTCTTTCTATAGCTTTCAGAGAATTATTGCCAAATAATATTTGGTAGTCAATAACAGAGCTTAGCAATTATTTTTTTTGAGAACTTACTTCAACTACAGTTACTAATTGGGACATGCAACAGTTAAATGAACAGATTCCTATGATCCTTGTAAGCTTAAACGAGTATTTTCTCCAAATCTGTTTGATTCAATAGAATATTTAACAGTACACCTTGCATAAGAAGCAGTAATTACAAGATCAGTACAGAGGTATACTTCATAATTGTTTATCAATATAATAACATTTTTATTTACTTACAAAACACTGCTAACTGTTATTTCGAGTTCCAACTATAAATACTTAAGAAAATTAAAGAACAATGTAAAAAATAAGGTCAAGGTGGAAGGTTCAACCTGTAATGATTACTCGGTGGAAGAAGGATCTATTTTTTCTGCTCATTATTTTAAACTACATGTCATGACGAGACACCAAAAGGTGCCACGCAATTTGCTTGAATTTATTATTGATGATGATGTACAGGATAAATTAAGCATATTTAAATGTCCAGGTAAATTAACGGATCACTAACAGAAACTTCCGTTAGTAAAAGATCTAATTCGTTTTGAAAAATGTGTTCATACACTAACAAAAGTGAAACTATTAGAAACTATAATGGACATTTTCATTACTGTTCTGTTACAATTTCTAACGAGTTTATTGAGTCGTTGTACTGAATTTACCAACGAGGATCTCTAAAATGGATTTCGTCCGTTACAAATCCATTAATGAAGTGATGTACTAACATATTTTTACTACTCAGCAATAAATTTTTTCATTACTAAATAGCAATCTTCTTGTAGTGGCCCACGTTCCTCCCTATAGTCATTTGCTCTGGAATTGATCGCTTATTGTAGGGATTTCATATGAAAAGTAGTGGAGATAGTAGAAAGATAACTTTAATATCTTGGGAAAAAATTGTCTGCCCAAAGGATATAGGAGGCCTTGGGTTTAGGGACTCAAGGACCATTAACAAAGCCTTCATGCTCAAGATCTCTTGGAATTTGGTGGATAGACCGTGAGAGTTTTGAGTTTAGGTTTTGAGATCTAAATACAAAATGGCTAACACCTTTATACCCGAGAAGGTCTCTAAGGCGTCCTGCTCTAACCTTTGGAAAGGCATCTCTAGTGTTTGGGAGAACCTAAGAGTGTTGGATTATTAGCAATGGTAGGGTGTGCATCTTTTGGGAAGACAATTGGATATCACTAGCTACCCACTTGTCTAGTTTAACTAGCTACCCACTTGTCTAGTTTAACAGTTACCTCGATTCTAGAGAATCTTGTCTCTAAGAAGGTGGAGGACTTCTTCGAGGTAAAAGTAGGATGGAAATGGGAAAGCCTTGCTCACTTGTTACCCCACTCGGCCTTTTTGAATATGGTTCCTATTGTGGTGGGGGTCAACAAAGAGAAAACTAATCAGGTAATTTGGCTTAGGTCGGCTTTAAGCAAGTTTAATTTAAAAATAGCCTACTTGGTGCTTGTAGGTTTGAAGGATAGTAGACTACAAAGAACTAAAAACTCATTTGGAGGTGAAATGGCCCGTAGAGAATTAGAGCTTTTCTTTGGCAAGCCATACACAATGGTATTCTCAGTAATTTAGAAAGGTATAGAAGGCATCTTGGCGCTCACAACAACTTTCCTATATGCGAAAGGGAAGTTGAATGTCTTCTCCATATCCTGCGTGACTGTTCTTATGTCAGATAGGCTTGGACTCATGTTTTACCACACAATATTAAAAACAGGTTCTTCACAATCCCAAATGTATGAGCTTAGCTTGTAACGACTCAAAAACTGGACCGCTATCGACGCTAGGGTTTAGGTTGGCTTAAGGTTGCCGAAATCCGTAGCAAGCCTATTATACATTATATTACACCTTATATAATCCCAAATATGATCATAAAAACATATAAAAATGTTTCCATCTCAAGAACCAAAACTCGACATATGCATTTATCATAATTAAAAACATAAAACTCATACTAAACCCCTCATTAAATGCTCCAGTATGGTCAACATTACATGCCTCAGTTTAGTTGAAACATAATTTAAACTTTAAAACTTTTACATAAGAAGATCATAAAAAAGGGATTATAAAAGAAGACTCAAGCAAAACATAATTCTAATCCACAATAAGAATTACATGTTCACAGCTAAATTATTACATCAGAACTATACCAAACAACTCTATTGACCTCCTCAGCTAACTCTGATCTTGCAAATCTAGAGTTAAGGGAAAGGGATAAGCTACAAAAGTCTAGTGAGAAGAAATATAAACAAAAGCAGTTCAATAAAATATATGATCGTATGAATACATAACAACACAAATAATTCATATCAAAATAGACTTGTCACTAGTAACGCTCTATAAATTCCAATAGTATTCGGCCCACAATAGGTGCTCCTCAATACTTCCTCTTAAACATAACATAATATATTCATAGTGTCAGAAGCGTAGAATGGATCTCGACCTAGACTTTCCCTTACATAATGCTAGGGGCATAGAATGGGTCTCGACCTAGACTTTTGTATTCATCATACCATATCATAATATGCTCAAGGGCTAGTGGGTCATCCAACATCTATCCACAATAACAATAAGTTATGCAATACATCATCATATTCGTAAATTTTAATGCAAAATAACCTAATCATATGCACATGACATTCGTGATGCATGAGCATGCTTAAAATATTTGATTTCTTTAAATGATAGTTTAATTTAGTTCTACTCACATCTGGCTGACGCAATCCTAGCTCTGAAACAGTTATCTCAATACAAGCCTTTACGGTCTCTCAAGTTCGATCCTACACAGATGGATTTAAATAAGGGACCGAACATAATTTTTACAATACTTGAAACTATCCCTAGAAACCCTTAAAAATATAGTAGAGAATATGTAGAAAATGAGTTGAAAATGGCTGGACAAGGAACTTCCAACGGCAAGTTCGACGGCTTAAAGTTCGCTTACATATCCAAAAGTCAAACCTTTAAAGGCAGATTAGGTGACCAGAAGGTAGCCTTCACAGGCAAGTTTGACGGCCAAAATTACATAATTTTTAAACACCACATCAAAGGTTTCAAGATGCCTCAAGTGCAACTCAATCTTAGACAAATTGCTTAAAAACCACCGGACCCACTTTCTTTCAAACTCAACATTGATGGTCCTTGATGCCTGGATAACTGGGTTTACCACAATGTTTGGTAGGACAACTGCGTTGGGAGATGAGCTACGAGTAATCTTAGAAGGGATTAATTTAATAGCAAATTATAATGCGAGGTAGGTTATGATTGAAACAGATAATTGGAAAGCTAAGTAAATTATTTCGGGTAAAAGCCAATTTTCAGTGCTTTTAAGTTTTTTGACAATGCAAATTCAAAATGCCTTACATAAAGCCCTTCTCAACAAAAAAAAAAAAGAAACTAATTAATTATTAAACTTACTGATCTTATCAACAATTAAAATGAATAATTTAATATTATTTTCTTTTAAATAATATTAAAAATTTTATTTTTATTTTTAATGGATCCATCATCACAAAAAGAATTTAGTGACTTAATCAGCACAAATAAAATTGAAGTTTAATTTAGTGAGCTAGATGAGGAGGTCTCCACTTGACAACATATCAAAAGCTCCCCATTTGTGTAGAATCTCCGACTACTGAATCCTCGCAAAATTAATAATTGCCCCTTCATTGGATTACATTTTCAAATTAACTTAACTATATACATTAGATTTTTTTTCTTTTATCAAAAAATGCATTTTATATATTATAAATATAAATCGAAGACCTATTATTTAAAAAATAGTCAAATAAAAGCATAAATTCCTTGAATTAATTTATCAAATATGTTAAAAAAATGAAAATAAGAGGAAAAATATATTAAAAATTATTTATTATTAGAACAATGACAGCAGCACCATTTATGAGATAATCCACACCTAAAACCATTCAACTAGAACAATTATTTTTTTTATAATTGTCATTCTTAATTAATTAAACAAATAAAGTAAATAGACCAAAGAATATCAACCTTAACCATTAATATGTATATATTAAATTAAATAAATAAAATCCATTTATAATAATAACAGTAATAAATTTGAATAATCTTATCATTAATATTATATCTATAAATTAAATAAAATTTATTAATCTTATTATTATCATTAATTAATATATAACTTTAGTTTTTTAATACTTATAATATAAATTTAAATAAAATTAATATAGCACTCATAGATGTATGTGAATAAATCAGAATTAATATAGTACTCATAGATTTAAGTGTATGTGAGTAAATCAGAAATCTCAAGTGTATGTGAGTAAATCAGAAATCTCTAAGTTATATATCCTCAATTACCAATTAAATATATATATATATATATATATATATATAAATTATAATTATAAAAATTTCACTCAAAATAAATAGCCTTATCTATAGTGCTTCTCATGTTCAATGAAACAAAGAATTATTATTATTATTATTTTAATTGTTGAACCTTACAGTTACACAATCTTTCATTCAATGGCTGTTTTTCAGTCTTCAGCATTCTGATTAATAACAGTTGAAATATAAAAAAATATATATTTTATTTATAAAAGAAATTAAAACTTACAAAACTAAAACTTAGAAACTTAATTACAAAATTAAGATACATAGTTAATAATGGTATATTAAAAATCGTCACATTACATGAGGCACCAAGAGGATGAAACTGCAGACTCGGTTATCAGGTTCACCATTCCCTGCAAAAGCTTTTATATCAAAATGCTTGGCCACAGCCAATATCAAGAAAAATTAATTCATGCAACCGTTATATATACAACCGTGGTGGAATTTACACAGGATCCACTATGATCTGTGTATATATTCTATTAATCAATACCTTGATCTTTTCCATGTACAATTCAGGAGCAATGATCTTCCTCTGATGTGACCAGAAAGCTCCATTTGATGTGAGAATCCCTTGACCAAGCAAAGGACCAAGATCATTAATATTCATTGAAGGTCTCCCCAAGTCCCAAGATACACAAGTTGTGTATTCTTTCACTATGTCAGGCTGATTCAAATTCAGAACTTGTATGTTTCCCAGGGAAAATACAAGCACTTGACCTGAAAATTAACAGGAAAATTATCAAATGGTTCAAATGGGAAGTCTTCGATTTTTTTTTTCTTTTCTTTTATGCAGATTTTTGAGATGAGAGATAATACCATATTCCTCCTTCCATAGCTCAAGGAAAGGGAAAAGAAGAGCAGCACAGTTATGGATGAGAGGTGGATCAGTGGCCTTCACAACTGAGGACACAGTCGTCTGAATCTGTCTTATATTTCCAAGAAGGAAAGCTGGTGGAGGTCCATTGATGCCTTGCTTCTGCAACATGGAACGAAGCCTCTTTGGTTTCATAACCAATCCATTGTAAAGGCGCAATAGGATTCCCAGCAACGCTATAATCACAATGGAAAACAGTATCTGAATAACAAACTGAACTTCCATGGCAAAAATGGAACAATATTAGCAGGCTCTTGAGTTATATAGAAGGTTAATTAGGATTGGAGTTTGCTGTTGTCCTCTATGAGTAGGAAAAAAATAATTTATAAATGTATCTTTCTAAATGCTCATTTTTTTTCCATTTTATTGAGAATATTCAGTTTAGCCTACTTTTTTCTTTCACCAAAATTGTGCAGAAATCTGAAATATATTCAATTTAGTCCAAATTATATTCAAGCTTTCTAATTCATGCACCACATTATTAGTTTGTTAATTTTTTTTTTTGAAATGGATTAGTTTGTTAATTTTAATTAGTTCATAAAAATAAATTCAACTGACTATATCAAATGAAAATATAAGATTAACGTTTTTCATGATTTTTATTGTAAAGAAAAATTACTATTTACTCTTTATGGTGCGGAGAAATTCACTAATTAGTCTTTCAATTTTAAAAAATGCGTTGAAATATTACTAATATTTTAAAAAATATATTAATTAGTCCATTCGTTAATTTTAATCATTAAATTTTATAAAAACAAGTCTAAAATGTCCCTGATACAGAAAAATGAATTAGTAAACTTTTTAAAAATTTAAGATATCAACTAATAAATTTTTTTAAAATAATAAGAGCTAAATAGTAAAATTCTTAATAGCAAAATTAATAAAGAGACTAACTAGTAGACTTTTCAAAATATTAAAGATGTTTTAATGTATTTTTCAAAATTAATGGACTAACTAATAAGGTTTGTCATACTATAAGAATTAAGTAGTGATTTTTTCTTATTATAATTATTTTTTAAATATGTATATGAAATATGAGAATATAAAATATTATAATTATAATTTTATTTTTATTTTAATTAATTATATAAAAACTGAAAATGATAGTTTCCATTTCAATTAATAATATGAAAATATAAAATAGTGTTTTATATTTTTAATTAAATTAATTATAAAATATATGAAAAATAAAAATAATTTAAAATTTAAAAGGTGGCGTGAGCTGTTCGTATAAAGAATTAGACTAAATTGAAATTTAGATTGAACTTTTGGACTAAATTGAACAAAATCTAATGAGCTAATTAAAGCCTAAAATGGACATCCTAATAAATGCTAAGGTGGATTGCTTAATAACCAAATTTAATTATTGAAAGTATTATTTCTGTATAAGAAAATTGTATTTATAGAACATGTTACGAGCAATTCTTTCAAATCACAAGTCAATTTACATTTAAAAATAAGATTATTTATAATTCATTTGAAAATCGAGCTATTCATTAAAAGTTGGAGAAACGTTTAGACGGTGCTACAAGGAACTGGGCATCCGAGCTATCGAGCATTCTATGGGCATGACCATACCTCGAAAACCTACAGGGGAGACCCCATTCGCACTAGCGTTTGGGACAGAAGTTATGGTTGTCATAGAGCTACAAATCCCAATACACCGAGTGCAGTTCAATGATGAAAATCTTAACAATGAAAAATTGAGGAGTAACCTGGACGCCCTTAAAGAAATCAAGGATGGAAAAAAGTGCGAACAATAGCCTACCAGTAGAAAGCGGCTTGGTACTACAACCAAAAGGTTCATGAAATGAACTTAAAAATTGGAGACCTGGTTCTGAGGAGACTAGAAACCATGGGAAAAAGGGCTACTATGGGCAAGCTAGCGCCGACTTGGGAGGGATCGTTCAAAGTTACTAAAGTTGTTAGGCCGGAAGTATATCGAATTGAAGACTTACAAGAGAACCCAGAGCCTCAGCCTAGAACATCCAGCACCTGAATAGGTATTTTCAATAAGCAATACGATGTAATTGTAATATTGAATAAATAAAATTCCTTTTCCACGTCTCTTTTCTACCCTTAAAATTTCATGATAACAAAAAGCCCAGTGAGGTGGGTGACTGGTCTCGGAAATAGACTGCCGACAAAAAGTCGAGTTAAGAAAACAAGAAGGCTAATGAGGCAAGTGACGGGTCTCGAAAATAGACCGCCCAACAATAAAAAACTAAGTTGAGAAAACAAGAAGCCCAATGAGGCAGGTGACTAGTCTCGAAAATAGACAGCCGACACCAAAATGCCGAGTTAAGAAAACAAAAAGCCCAATGAGGCAGGTGACCGGTCTCAAAAATAGACCACCGGTACTAAAAAGCCGAGTTGATGAAATAAAGAAGACCAGTGAGGTAAGTGACTGGTATCGAAAATAGACTGCCGGCACTAAAAAGTCAAGTTAAGGAAATAAAGAAACCCAATGAGGCAGGTGACCGGTCTAAAAAATGGGCTGCCAGTGCCAAAAAGTCGAGTTAAGAAAATAAAGAAGCCCAATGAGACAGGTTCCGGCCTCGAAAATAGACTCCTGGCACTAGAAAGCCGAGTTGGGGATCCAAGTGAAGCCAAAAAGAGCCAAAGGTACCATAGTTGTTGAACTGAAAACTAAAATAAGGAAGAAAAACTAAGGCATAAATAAATCCTTGGGACAACGAGCATCGAGGTAGAAAATCATACAAAAGGCCAGGGGCAATCGCAAGGGACACCGACACTCAAAAATTAACCTCTGGTGTCAAACCAGCCCGGTTAAAGAACTCACGACACGGCCTAATAAAAGGTCTAGACAAGTAAAAGAATAGATTGAGAATAAATTCATTTCATTACTTATGTACACCATTAGAGTTTGTTCTAGAAGCAATAGGGGAAGGAGGAGCAGATCTATCTAAATCATTATTCATAGGGAGCATAGAAGGGTTGTCCTCCTGGTAAATAGAAGTCAAAGGAGGGGGGGTTCTTAGGGAGGGGTGTAACGACCCGAAAACCGGACCGCTACCGGCGCTAGGATCCAGATCGGCATAAGACCGTCGGGACCCGTAGCAAGCCTACTATGCATCCTGTATAATTGGTATAAACCCAAACATGATCAAACATTTCCATAAAACATTTAAAACTTTACCTTTACCAAGCTTGACCTGTGCATGCACTATGACTGAACACATAGAACCCCTAGGGTCAGCATACCCTATGTCAAACTCGGTCCAACACATATATTGATATAATATAAAACTCAGGTACAAAGGGGTTAACCAACTCGGGCCAAGCACAATACTATAACTCTGAACACATTACATAATATCATTTTACAGTACAACTCTTTTACATCATTACATAACCTTACATTACATCATGTCCACTACCATTCTATTACACATCATAACCATAGCCATATCCTGACGACTCCCTGAACTATCTCTGACCCTGCAAACCTGGGGTTAGGGGAGAGGGGTGAGCTATAAAGCCCAGTGAGCAGAACGATAATGAAAATTATTTGAATATATGCTTTCATGAAATGCATCACATCACAAACATATCACATCAAGGATGAACTCGTCACCACTAGCCCTCCACAAATCGTAACATGTCTTGTAATACCGGCTAGATTCCGGCATCGGAATCCCTACCTTCCGGCGGAATCTCCGTTGGAATCGAGAGTTCTGAAGATGCCAGAGGCTTCTAGAGGGGTAAAATGTATTTTCTAAAATGTTTTTAATGATTTTATGGTTTTAAATGAAAAAGAATTGAGTTTTTGAAAAGAAAAGACTAAGGAGGCATTTGCCAGGTTCGGCCGCCGAAAGTGAAGTTCGGCCGCCGAACATGGGAAGGTTTTGGGAGCACTTTTGGCCTCCAAAAGCTTTGTTTAAACGAACCAAGGTTTGGCCGCCGAACCTCAAGTTTGGCCACCGAACATGCATGAGTTTAGGGGGCACGTTAGGCTGCCGAAGGTTGTTGACCAGGCCACCTATAAAGAGCCCTCAGATCGGAAATGGGCGAGTTTTCTCCCCATTCTCGAGCTCAGGTGAGTTTTTGCCCTCCTTTGGTCGTTTTCATGATTTCTCTACCCATCCCTCAAGTTTTTCATGATTTCTACCCTTGTGTTTGAAGATTTGAAGCTTAAGTAGGAGTTTTGGGAGCTTGGAGGCTTTTGGAGCTTGGATCCTCCACACCTCCGAGTTAGGGATCACACCAACCCTCGATCTTCAAGAGGTAAGTGTAGATCTTTGCTTCCTTTGTGTTTAATGAAGTTTTAAGTAAGTTTAATGGAGTTTTAATGGTTGAGTATGGGTAGATATGCATGTTTAGGTCTATGTGGGTTCATGCCCAATGTATGTTATGTGATGTTTGTGTTAAGGAGTTTATGTTAGTTTATGCTCCTTTATGCATGTGGGAGAGTGTATGCATGATTGGGAGAGAGCAAGCGAGGTTTTGAGTAGTTTTGATGGTTTTGGCTTATGTGGGTCATAAGCTATTTATATGTGCTTTATGATGTTCTTTGTTGGAGTTTAAGCTTGTTTAAGCTCATTTGTGCATGGTTAAGGGTTTATGCATGTTTTAGTAAGGTTGGGTGCTTGTTTTGGGGTGTTTGGAAGGCTTGGGAGGCTTGTATGCATAAGAGGCTGAGTTCTGGATGAACTCAAGTTCGGCCGCCGAACCTGCCTGTGGATGCATGGTTTGGCCGCCTAACCTTGCCCCCGAAAGTTGAGTTTTGGCTTGAAAGCAGACTTTCGGCCGCCGAAGGAAGGTTCGGCTGTCGAAAGTGCCTGACTTTCGTCTCTGGAGAGGGACTTTCGGCCGCCGAAGGTGCCGCCTAAAGTGCCCGAGTTTCGTCTCTGGAGAGAGGGTTCGGCCGCCAAAGGTGCCGCCGAAAGTGCCCTGTCCAGCCTTTTCATGGTTATTTTCTATGCATGTTTAAGTGATGTTTTAGGGGGTTTTTGGGGAGTTATTTATGAGTTGATTAGAGTGTGTTTGGTACCTCATTCGAGTCCACCTGTGTAGGATCGGTCCCGAGGGACCGAGGAGGCCATCAGTATTAGCAGTTGCAGAGTCAGTCCAGCGTCTGCCAGAGGTGAGTAGAACTAAACTTAATCTTTTATTTTACGAAATCAAATGCCTAAAGCATGTTCATGCATCATGTTTATATGTAATAGGTTGATTGCACTAGTTCCACGAATATGACGCATTGCATTATTTACTGTTGATGTGGATGGACCAAGGCGACCCCAATAGCCCTAACTATGATATGTTAATAAAGTCCTGAGGAGCCCCTTGAGGGCCGGGCATAATGAAGTCCTGAGGAGCCCGAAGGGCCGGGCATAATGAAGTCCTGAGGACGCACCATGTTGTGTTACAGTCAGAGGGAGTTTTGGTGGTCATGTCCAATCCGTTATGTGAAATGTTTGTGCTGTGACGCATTTCATGAAAGCATGTAATTAATGAACTGTTTTCTTTGTTTCTATTCACTGGGCTTTTTAGCTTACCCCTCTCCCCTAACCCCAGCGTTGCAGGTATGAGGTCGATCGGGAAGTCTCAAGAGTTAAAGTTTTGCTTATGTAATAGATTAGTGTTTAGTGTGGACATGTAATATAATTGATTTAATGCATAGTAAGATAATGGAATGTAATGTAATGCAAGTATAGTAGAGTTGTGTTATGTATTAGTACTGTGCTTGGCCCTAAGACTTGGTTGGTCCCTTTTTAGTATATTGTAATACCCGGCTAGACTCCGGTATCGGAATTCCTACCATCCGGTAGAATCTCGGGTGTCGGAGACCTCTAGAAGGGTAAAATCATGTTTTTATAAAATGCTTTAATGTATTTCATGTTTTTAAGCTAGAAAGAAAATGAGTTTTTGCATGAAAATAATCTTGGAGGAAGACTCAGGTTCGGCCGCCGAACCTCAAGTTTGGCCGCCGAACCTCAATTTTGGCCGCCGAACCTCAAGTTCGGCCGCCGAACATTCATGTGCTTCGGGAGGGCTTTAGGCCCCCGAAAGCATAAGTGAGGGAAGTCTAGGTTCGGCCGCCGAACCTCATGTTCGGCCGCCGAACATGGCATGCATGCGGAGGCACGTTCAGCCCCCGAATGTGGCCTGGCCAGCCACCTATAAAAGGGTCCCTTAGCCGAAACGGGTGAGCTTTTCTCCCCATTTTCGGCCAAGGTGAGCTCTCCGCCGTCCCTCACCGATCTTGAGTTTCTTCCTTCAAATCTTTCACGATTTTCACTAGTTTTCACTTTATTTTGAAGATTTTCGAGCATAAAGCAAGTTTTGGAGCTTTGAGGTTCAAGGAACTCAAACTCTCCCATCTCCGAGCTAGGGTCGTTTTCCTCTCGATCTTCAAGAGGTAAGGGCCGATCTTGAGCTCACTATGTGTTTTAAACAAGTTTTAAGTTGATCTATGGGGTAGAAATGCATGTTTAGGTTTTGGTTGGTTTTATGGGTTATGTTAAGTTTTTTAGCAATGTATGATGTTTGTGGTTGCTTGATGTGTTGTAGTTGGGGTTTATGATAGTTTGAATCCCCTAGGAGCTTGTATGCTTGAGTATGCATGTTGTAAATCAGGTTTATGCATGTTTGAAAGGTTTGGGAGGCGTTTGTGCATGATGGAGTTAAGTTTCTGCCACTTTGGAGAAACTCAGGTTTGGCCGCCGAATGGACTTTCGGCCGCCGAACGGACTTTCGGCCGCTGAACCCGTCTGTGGAAGCAGCATTCGGCTGTCGAAGCCTGCCCCCGAAAGAGGACTTTCGTATCTGAAGGGCAATTTCGACCGCCGAAAGTGCCGCCGAACATGCATGAGTTTCGTCTCTGTCTGGGAGTTTCGGCCGCCGAAGGTGCCGCCGAACCTGCTTGACTTTCGGCTCTGGAGGGACTTTCGGCCGCCGAACCTGCCGCCGAAAGTGCCCTGTTCAGCCTTCCTTTGCATATTTTGCATGATTGTTTTGAGGTGTTTTAGGGGGTTTTTGGGGGATGTTTTAGAGTCATGTTCTAGTATGTTTGGTCCCTCATTTAAGTCCACCTGTGTAGGTTTGGACCCGAGGAACCGAGGACCCCAGCAGTGAGTCAGCTGCTTCAGTCATTGTCAGAGCTAGCTGAGGTGAGTAGAATAAACCTTTACGTTTTAAAGTGAATAAATTATAAAGTTTTGAGCATGTTCATGCATCATGAATGCCATGTGATGATTTAGGTTGTTTGCATTAGAATTCGCGAATATTTTGCATTGCATTTTATGATGTTGATGCGGATTGGTTATTGAACGATCCTTTAGTCCTCATATGATATGATACGATGATGATACGGCATGATATGGTATGGAAGTCCGGTTGACCCATTCTACGTCCCGGCACTATGTAAGAGAAAGACCGGTTGACCTATTCTACGTCCCGGCATCTGAGAATGTTATGTTATGTTTAAGAGAAAGACCGATTGACCCATTCTACGTCCCGGCACTTTGGAATGTAGAGGACTATTGGTGACAATACCATCCTTGATGTGATTTGTTGTGATGTGTTGCATTACATGAGAGCATGAGATTTTAAATGTTTTACTATTCTGCTCACTGGGCTCTAGTAGCTCACCCCTCTCCCTAATCCCCCAGGTTTGCAGGTACGGGCTAGGCAGAGAAGTCGAGATGAATGAAGTCTTGTGGATGTAATAGTTAGAATGTGGACATGATAAATTGTAAAATGATGTAAAGTTATGAATAGTTATGTCATGTAAATGTTGATTTTGAGATTGAGGTTTAGAAATTGTGCTTGACCGAGTTTGTATGGTAATCCCTTTTGTAAACATGATCTATGTTTTATAATGTTCATGTTCCACCAAGCTTGTGTATGATGAGATGCCCCATTGGAGCATTTGATGAGAGCTCTAGTGTGGGGTTTATGTTTATGTTTATGTTTATGTTTATGGGCATGCACAGGTTGAGCTTGGTAAAAGAAAAGTTTAAATTTTTATGTATGTTGTTGATCATGTATGGGATTAATCAGGTTTACAGGATGCATGTCAGGCTTGCTACGGGTCCCGGCGGCCTTATGCTGATCTGGATCCTAGCGCCGGTAGCGGTCCGATTTTCGGGTCGTTACAGAATGGTATCAGAGCCCTAGGTTCATATGGTCGGACCTAGAGTGTCGGGCTCATAGAGGTTATAAGAGGTCAAGCACAATAGGAAAGATCATGTCCACTAGGATAGGATGTGGAGTCCTGTCTTGTATGATGATGTGAAATGCCATGATAATGTGCATGTGCATTAATGATATGTTATGATATGTGATGTATGTGATGCGGGTTCATGTGTTTCCACATGAACCATTTGATGCTAATGTTTATATGATGTGTACTGTTTTTCAGAAAACAGGATGAGAGGAACTCGTCGATCTGCACGATTGACTGGAGTACCACCCCAAGACGAGGGCACTGATGCCCGTCCTCCTGCATTGCCTAGGGCAATGTCAAGTAGGTCCAGCAGAGAAAGAGTAGTAAGAGACCCTAGAAGGTCTTTGGATCTGGGTAGGAGCAAATCAGTGAGGGGAACAATTCAGGGAGGAATGTCAGTTGATATGGGGGATGAGATGGATGTGGATCAGAGGAGGGATGGCAGTTTAGGAGTGAGCATGTCGGAAGAGGGAATGGGAGAGTCCCAAGGAGGCACCCAGGCCTCGGGATTTGTTCAGCCACCTCACTACCCACCCCTTTCACAAAACCCCGGGTATTCGATGGGAGGCACATCGGATTACCATAGCTTTAACCCTTATCCCACACAGATGCCATACCCACCTTACTACCCACCATATCCACAGTACCCAATGTACCCACCTCCACCCTACTATCCAAATCCAGCAAACCCTATACCAGGGGATGCTGCTCCTCCTCCACCAGCAAAACCCACAGTTCCAGAAACCCCAGTACCTAAGCCTAGCTCATCTGGTGGGAGCAAGGTCAAGATGACCGACTACATGAAGCTGGGTGCTCCTCAGTATGAAAAAGGGGATGACCCGTTTGTGTATCTTGAGAGGGTCAAGGTGATCACAGATGAGATTGGGGCTGATGACAGTAGAGCCATTCAGATGGCTGGGTTCACGCTTAAGTGCAAGAAGGCACGATAGTGGTTTAAGAATTATGTGGATCCGAGGGTGGACAGCTTGTCTTGGGAAGAGTTTGCAAACGAGTTTGCAGGATGGGCTTTCCCTGATAGTTCAAGGGAGCTGAAGATGATCGAATTTGAGCAATTGAGGCAAACTGATGATATGAGTGTGGATGAGTTCACAGACAGATTCTTGGAGCTGTTGCCATTTGCAGGGCAAAATCTTGACTCAGACCATAAGAAGTCAAGGAGGTATATCATGAAACTCCACTCCAGATATTCCTCCTTGATCCAGTCAGCAGATAGGGAGAGCTTCCATGCCATAGTGGATATGGCCGAGAAAATGGAGGCTAGTGCCATCATTCAGGGGACAGTTAAACAGTCAGTGGCACAGCCTTCTGGTTCTAAGACCCCAGGCTCTTCTTCTCTGAGTGCAGCAGCTTCAGGCAGCAGAAAGTGGGGTAACACCACTAGGAAGCCGAAGAAGAACAAGTTCTGGAATAAGATCAAGTCCAGTCTGGGACTAGGGAGTGGCTCAAGCTCTGGTGCGGATAATGCAGTTTGTGCAAAGTGTGGTAGGCCACACAAGGGAGTTTGCCGGGCTGGAACAACAGCCTGCTTCAGATGCGGGCAAGAGGGACACATGGCTCGGGAGTGTCCTAGGACTGTACCTATGGCTCAGTCCCAGCAGACAGCTTCAGGTAGTGTAGCGCAGCCAGCAGCTCCAGCCACGACTCAGGCCAGTGGCAGAGACGGAGGGAGAGGGTCAGCCTCTTCTTCAGCGGGTTTCAGAGGTGAAGGTCCATCAGCTCCAGCACGGATCTTCACGATGACTCAGCAGGAGGCAGATGCATCTAACACCGTGGTGGCAGGTAACTTAGTCATTGGTTGTTCAGATGTGTATGCCTTGATGGACCCTGGTGCATCTCATTCTTTTATTGCTCCGAGAGTCGTAGAGAGGTTGGGTTTGATGATCTCTGGGTTAGAGTGTCCTCTCTGGGTCAGTGGACCCAAGTGTGATCCATCAGTGGCAGAGTCAGTCTGCCAGTGCAGTCCAGTTTTCGTTGAGGGGAGATGCCTTTCCGCCGACCTTGTGGTTCTAGACTTGACAGATTTTGACGTCATTCTAGGGATGGACTGGTTATCTACCCATGGTGCTACCTTGGACTGCAGGGACAAGGTAGTCAGGTTTAGAGGTCAGGATGGGTCAGAGGTTGTCTTCAGGGGAGACAGGAGGGGTACACCTAGAGGTCTGATATCAGCTCTTCAGGCTCATAGGTTGCTTAGGAAGGGATGTCAGGGGTATTTGACTCATGTGAAAGAGCTTAGCAGTCAGGTTAGAGAGCCCGCCTCGGTGCCAGTGGTCAGAGAGTTCTTAGATGTGTTTCCATACGAGCTGCCAGGTTTACCACCTGCTAGGGAGATAGAGTTCTAGATAGAATTGATGCCTGGAACCCGACCGATCTCTATCCCTCCCTACAGGATGGCTCCAGCTGAGTTGAAGGAATTGAAAGAACAGTTGCAAGAGCTGGTAGAAAAGGGCTTCATCCGACCGAGTACCTCACCTTGGGGTGCTCCAGTGCTGTTTGTGAGAAAGAAGGATGGATCCTTTAGAATTTGTAGCGACTATAGGCAATTGAACAAAGTCACTACCAAGAATAAGTACCCGTTGCCAAGGATCGACGATCTATTTGACCAGCTAGCCGGAGCAGGTTGTTTCTCCAAAATAGATCTGAGATCGGGGTACCATCAGCTAAGGATAAGAGAAGAGGATGTACCGAAGACAGCTTTCAGGACCAGATATGGGCATTTTGAGTTCCTTGTTATGCCGTTCGGGTTAACCAATGCCCCTGCAGCATTCATGGATCTCATGAACAGAGTGTTTAGCCAGTACCTGGATCACTTTGTTATTGTCTTCATAGATGATATCTTAGTGTATTCCAGGAACGTAGAGGAGCATGCCCATCATCTGAGGTTGGTTCTGCAGACCTTGAGGGAACATGGCTTGTATGCCAAGTTCTCCAAGTGTGAGTTCTGGCTGAGGAGCATCTCATTCTTGGGGCATGTTGTATCGGAAAATGGAATAGAGGTGGACCCCAAGAAGGTAGAAGCTGTGGCTAACTGGCCTAGACCCACTTCAGTGACAGAGATCAGAAGTTTCTTGGGTCTGGCAGGTTACTACAGGAGGTTCGTTCAGGACTTCTCAAAAATTGCAGCTCCTCTGACCAGACTAACCAGGAAAAATCAGAAGTTTGTGTGGACTGACTAATGCGAAGAGAGTTTTGAAGAGCTTAAGAAGAGGTTAACGTCAGCACCAGTGTTAGCTTTGCCAGCTAACAATGAGGATTTCACAGTTTTCTGTGATGCATCCCGAGTGGGATTGAGTTGTGTGTTAATGCAGAATGAAAGGGTGATTGCTTATGCTTCTAGACAGCTGAAGAAGCATGAGTTGAATTACCCCACACATGACCTAGAGATGGCAGCAGTAATCTTTGCACTCAAGATGTGGAGGCACTACCTCTATGGGGTTAAATGTGAGATCTTCACAGATCATAAGAGCCTGCAGTACATCCTGAGTCAAAGAGATTTGAACTTGAGACAGAGAAGATGGGTAGAGCTGCTGAGTGATTATGATTGCAAGATTCAGTACCATCCGGGTAAGGCGAATGTTGTGGCAGACGCCCTAAGCTGGAAGTCACTAGGCAGTCTATCCCACATCACGGCGAAGAGGAGACCAGTGGTGAAGGAGTTTTACAAGCTCATTTGTAACGACCCGAAAATCGGACCGCTACCGGCACTAGGATCCAGATCGGCTTAAGGCCGCCGGGACCCGTAGCAAGCCTGACATATAACTTGTAAACCTGTATAATCCCATACATGATCAACGACATACATAAAAATTAAAACTTTTCTTTCCATATACTTCAACCAAACTCAACCTGTACATATACATTAACATAACATTGATCCCTCTGTGGGATCTCATTAGTGCCCCCAATGGGTGACATAACATATGTTGAGTTGGTTTACATAAACATCATAAAAGTCTCTAAGATCATGTAATAAAAGGGATAGCAACAATCTATAGTCAAGCACACCTCTAACATCCATAAACATCATCTCATTACATAACTATACTGATTAAGACTTTACATTACAATTTGATCATGTCCATTGCTAGCTATTACATAACCATGAATTCTTTACTCTATCCGGACTCCTGCTCTATACTGTACCTGCAAGCCTGGGGGTAAAGGGAGAGGGGTGAGCTAAAAGCCAGTGAGTTGAACTATAAAACATATTAACACTATGCTCCAATGAGATGCATCATAACACAGACAATTCACATAAGGGTTGGGTGAACTTGTCACCAATTAGTCCAAGCTAACTCTGTGCCAGGCCGTAGCATGGGGTCCTAGTCTTCCTGTCATAACATACATTACTTACCATTGCCCCAGGGCCTCCTCTGGGCTCCTGGTCTTCGAGTCCCATAACCGTGCCAGGCCGTAGAATGGGGTCTTGGTCTTTCCTTACTCTGTGCCAGGCCGTAGAATGGGGTCCTGGTCTTCCTGTCATGGACTAATTGGGTCATCCAATATTCACCTACATCAACAACAATCGATGCAATGCGGCATATTCGTGAAAACTAATGCAATCACCCTATTGCATAATCATGATGCATGAAACATGATAAAACATTTAATTTCTCAATTTAAGAGATTAAGTTTAGTTCCACTCACCTCTGGCTGACTCTGACAACACCGAAGCAGCTGAACTCACTGCTGGGGTCCTCGGTTCCTCGGGTCCGAACCTACACAGGTGGACTCAAATGAGGGACCAAACATACTAGAACATACCTCTAAACTACTCCCCAAAAACCCCCTAAAACATCATGAAACAACCATAGAAAAACATGCAAATGAGGCCTGGACAGGGCACTTTTGGCGGCAGGTTCAGTGGCCGAAAGTCCCTTCAGAGCCGAAAGTCAGGCAGGTTCGGCGGCACCTTCGGCAGCCGAAACTCCCAGACAGAGACGAAACTCATGCATGTTCGGCGGCACTTTCGGCGGTCGAAACTGCCAGACAGAGACGAAAGTCTCCTTTCGGGGGCAAGCTTCGGCAGCCGAAGGCTGCCTCCACAAGCATGTTCGGTGGCGGAAAGTTCCTTCGGCTGCCGAACCTGGTTTCTACCAAAGGGCAGAAACTTGGCTCCCTTTGCACATTTTGCCTCCAAACCTTACAAACATGCATCAAACCTATTCTACAACACACATACACAAGCATACATGTTCCTAGGGGCCTCAAACCATTATAAACCCCATCTACAACACATCAAGCATCCACATTGTTCATGAACATACACTTATACCCAAAAACATAACCATAACCTAAATATGCATTCTAACCCATAGATCTACTTAAAACTTACTTAAAACATGCAATGAGCTTAAGATCGGCTCTTACCTCTTGAAGATCGAGAGAGAGACGACCTAAACTCGGAGTTGGGAGAGATTGGGTTCTTGAACCTCTAAGCTCCAAAACTTTGCTCAAAAGCTCAAATCTTCAAAACAAAGTTAAAACAAATGAAAATCTTGAAAGATCTAGACGAAAAACATCAAAGATTGGTGAGGGACGGCAGAGAGCTCACCTTGGCCGAAAATGGGGAGAAAGCTCGCCCGTTTTCAGCTAAGGGACCCTTTTATAGTGGCTGGCCAGACCACGTTCGGGGGCCGAATGTGCCTCCGCATGCATGCCATGTTCGGCGGCCGAACCTGGACTTCCCTCACTTATGCTTTCGGGGGCCTAAAGCACACCCACAACGCATGCATGTTCGGCGGCCGAACTTGAGGTTCGGCGGCCGAACCTGAGTTTTCCTCCAATGCTATTTTCATGCAAAAACATAAAACACATTAAAACATTTTATAAAAACATGGTTTTACCCTACTAGAGGCTTCCGACATCCGAGATTCCACCGGACGGTAGGAATTCCGATACCGGAGTCTAGCTGGGTATTACATTCTCCCCCCCTTAAGAACATTCGTCCCCGAATGTTCCTCCACTAGCACATGCAAGGCATACATATAACAAACACACAAAGCACATAAAACTCACAAGGAACTAACCTTAGAAAAGATAAGGGTATTGCTGGAGCATGGACTCCCGTGTCTCCCAAGTGCATTCTTCCAGATTGTGGTGGTTCCAAAGGACTTTCACCATCGGGATTTCCTTGTTTCTCAGCTTCCTGATCTGGGTGTCTATGATCCGCACTGGCTGCTCAACATAGGTGAGATCCTCTTGGATCTCCACATTAGGTTCACTAAGAACCTTGCCCGGATCTGACACAAACTTCCTCAACATTGAAACATGGAAAACCGGATGGATTCTTCCCATTGAAGCAGGCAAATCTAGCTTGTACGACACATTTCCAATCTTTTGCAAGACTTAAAAGGGTCCGATGTATCGTGGGGCTAGTTTACCTTTCTTCCCAAAGCGAACCACTCCTTTCATTGGAGACACCTTGAGCAATACCAGATCCCCCTCCTGAAACTCTACTAGCCTTCTGCGGATGTCTGCATAACTCTTCTGTCTGCTTGCAGCAGTCTTGATTCTTTCTCTGATTAAGGGTACCACCCTGCTGGTGATCTCTACTAGCTCAGGCCCTGCCAAGGGCTTTTCTCCAACTTCTTCCCAACAAACAAGTTGTAATACCCGGCTAGACTCCGGTATCGGAATTCCTACCGTCCGGTGGAATCTCGGATGTCGGAGACCTCTAGAAGGGTAGAATCATGTTTTTGTAAAATGTTTTAATGTGTTTTATGATTTTAAGTATGAAATTAAATGAGTTTTTGCATAAAAAGTCCTTGGAGGAAAACCCAGGTTCGGCCGCCGAAAGTCAAGTTCGGCCGCCGAACATGCATGCGTTTTGGAGGCACGTTAGGCCCCCGAAAGCATGAGTTGGGGAAGTCCAGTTTCGGCCGCCGAAAGTCAAGTTCGGCCGCCGAACATTGCATGGATGCGGGAGCGCATTCGGCCCCCGAATGTGGCCTGGCCAGCCACCTATAAAAGGGGCACTTAGCCGAAATGGGTGAGTTTTCTCCCATTTTCGGCCACAGCAAGCTTCCGACCTTCCCTTTTTGCAAATCTAGTGTTTTTCCTCCAAATCCCCACCATTTTCTTGAGTTTTAAGCTTGCATTGAAGGTTTTGAGCTTTTAAACCAAGTTTTGGAGCTTTGGGAACTCAGGAGCTCATTTTCTTGGATCTCCAAGTTTGGGTCGTCTCTCTCTCGATCTTCAAGAGGTAAGAGCCAATCTTAAGCTCAATGCATGTTTTAAGTAAGTTTTAAGTGATTTTATGGGGTAGAATGGCATGTATAGGGTTGTATGAGTTTTTAAGCAAATGTTAGGTTTTATGTGATTTTTGAACAATGTGGCATGTTTGAGTATGCTTGAAGTGTTGTAGTTGGGGTATTTGATGTTTTGAGACCCCTAGGAACTTGTATGCATGATTTGGTTGAGATATATGCATGATTGGTGAGTTTGGAGGCGAAAATGCACAAAGTAGCCAAGTTTCTGCCCTTTGGCAGAAACCAGGTTCGGCAGCCGAAGGCACTTTCGGCCGCCGAACATGGCTGGGGAGGCAGGCCTTTCGACTGCCGAAGTTGCCCCCGAAAAGAGACTTTCGTCTCTGTCTGGCACTTTCGGCCGCCGAAGGTGCCGCCGAACCTACCTGAGTTTCGTCTCTGTCTAGAACTTTCGGCCGCCGAAGGTGCCGCCGAAAGTGCCCTGTTCAGCCACTTCATGCATATCTCTATGTGATATTTTCAGGATGTTTTAAGGGGTTTTTGGGGAATATATTAGAGTTATGTTTTTGTGTGTTTGGTCCCTCATTGGAGTCCACCTGTGTAGGTTCGGACCCGAGGAACCAAGGACCCCAGCAGTGAGCCAGCTGCTACAGAGTTTGTCAGAGTCAGCCAGAGGTGAGTGGAACTAAACTTAACCTTTTAAATTAAGAAATGAAATGCTTTATCATACTTCATGCATCATGATCATATTATAGGTTGTTTGCATTAGAATTCACGACTATGCCGCATTGTATTGTTGTGATAGATGACAGGGGATGGACATTAGGATGATTCATTAGCCTTCTGAATACGAAGTCCTGTGGTGCCCATAATAGGGCCGGGCAATACGAAGTCCTGTGGTGCCCATAATCGGGCCGGGCAATAACTCCGAATACGAAGTCCTGTGGTGCCCATAATAGGGCCGGGCAATACGAAGTCCTGTGGTGCCCATAATAGGGCCGGGCATGGAGTTGAGGGATTTTTGAATCAGTCCATCCGTGGTGTGATTTGTTTGTGCAGTGACGCATTTCATGATAGCATGTTTTAAATATTCTTTTTTATAGTTCTACTCACTGGGCATCTAGCTCACCCCTCTCCCCTAACCCCCAGGTTTGCAGGTACGGGATAGATAGAGAAGGCAAGAAGAGAAAAAGTCATATGTATGTAATAGTTAGTTTGTGGACATGACAATTGTATTATGATGAATTGTAAAAATATTCAGGATGTTATGTAATGAGGTCATTGAGGATAGAGTTGTGCTTGACCATAATATATTGTTAATCCCTTTTGAATATACATGGTCTTATGTTATGATGTTTATGTAAGCTAACTCAACACAGGTTGTTTTGCCTTTAAGGCTTGATGAGATCCCACAGAGGGACTATGTTATGTATATGTTCAGAGTATGCACAGGTTGAGTTAGTTGATGACAGTATATATGAAGAAAAGTTTTAATTTTTATGCATGTTGTTGATCATGTATGGGATTATACAGGTTTACAGGTTATATGTCAGGCTTGCTACGGGTCCCGGCGGCCTTAAGTCGACCCGGATCCTAGCGCCGGTAGCGGTCCGATCTTCGGGTCGTTACAGAATGGTATCAGAGCCCTAGGTTCATAGGATCGGACCTAGAGTGTCGGGCTCATAGATGTTCTAGAAGGTCAAGCGCAATAGGAAGGTCATGTCCACTAGGATAGGATGTTGAGTCCTGTCTTGCATGATGATGTGAAATGCCATGACTTTATGCATGTGCATTAATGATATGCTATGCTATGTGATGTATGTGATGAGGGTTCATGTGTGCCCACATGAACCATATGATGCTAATATTTGCTTGTTATGAGCTGTTTTTCAGAGAATAGGATGAGAGGGACTCGTCGATCCGCGCGATTGACTGGAATGCCACCTGAGGATGAGGGCACGAGCGCCCGTCCTCCTACATTGCCTAGGGCAATGTCTTGTAGAGCCAACAGAGAAAGAGTGTCAAGGGACCCTAGAAGGTCTTTTGATGTTAGCAGAAGGGGAACAGATAGAGGAGGAAGTTCTTCAGATGTGAGGGAGGTTACAGGAGAGGATCAGAGGAGGGATGGGAACCTGGATGTGAGCATGGAGGAAGAAGGGACAGGGGAGTCTCAGGGAGGCGTTCAGGCCTCGGGGTTTGGTTTTCCACCCCATTATCCACCCTTCCCACAGGGTTCAGGGTATCCGATGGGAGGTACATCGGATTACTCCAGCTTTAACCCCTACCCTACCTACATGCCTTATCCACCTTTCTATCCACCTTACACACAGTACCCAGCTTATCCACCCTCACCTTTCTATCCAAACCCGGCAAACCCCACCTCGGGGAATGCTGCACCTCCACCTCCACCACCTACAGAACCAGCAGCCCCAGTTACTCAACCTCCTAGACCTAGCTCAGTCGATGGGAGCAAGGTAAAGATGACAGACTACCTTAAGCTAGATGCTCCCAAATACAAGTTAGGGGATGACCCCTTTGAATATCTGAGAGTGGTGAAAACAATAACTGATGAGCTAGGGGCAAGTGACAGCAGGGCCATTCAGATGGCAGGGTTCACTTTAAAGTGCAAGAAGGCACGGGAATGGTTCAAGTGTTATGTGGACCCGAGACTAGACGGTATGACATGGGAAGAATTTGCGAATGAGTTCGCTGGATGGGCTTTTCCAGACAGTTCTAGAGAACTGAAAATGATTGAGTTTGAGCAACTGAGGCAGTCAGAGCACATGAGTGTAGAGGAGTTCACGGATAAATTCTTGGAGCTATTGCCTTTTTCAGGGCAAGCTCTAGATTCAGATACGAAGAAAGCCAAGAAATATGTTATGAAGCTGCATTCTAGGTACTCCTCGTTGGTTCAGTCAGCTGAGAGAGAAAGTTTCCACACTGTGGTGGATATGGCTCGAAGAATGGAGGCAAGTGCTATAGTTGAGGGGTCAGTGAAGCAGTCAGTGACCCAGTCTTCAGGGGTTAAGACCCCAAGCAGAGGAGGACCAGGTTTCTCTTCTCAGAGCTCAGGTAAGAAGAAGTGGGATAGCACCACCAAGAAGCCGAAGAAGAATAAGTTTTGGAACAAGTTGAAATCCGGTCTGGGATTCGGCGGTGGCTCGAGCTCAGGCTCAGATGGTACAGAATGCCAGAGATGTGGAAGACCGCACAGGGGAGTGTGTCGAGCTGGGACTAATGCATGTTTCAAATGTGGACAGGAGGGACACATAGCTCGGGATTGTCCTAGAGCGCCTTTTATGGGCCAGCCCCAGCAGACAGCTTCTGGTTGTGTGACACAGCCAGCAGTTCCAGCCACAACTCAGGGCAGTGGCAGAGGTAGAGGGAGAGGGGCAGCCTCTTCTTCTGGTTCCCGAGGTGAAGGTCCATCAGCTCCAGCCAGGATCTTCACCATGACTCAGCAGGAGGCTAACACATCCAACACCGTGGTGTCAGGTAATCTCGTCATTGGGTGTTCTGATGTGTATGCATTAATGGACCCGGGTGCATCTCATTCATTTATTGCTCCGAGAGCCGTTGAGAGGTTAGATCTGATAGTCTCTGGGTTAGAGTGTCCCCTATGGGTCAGTGGACCCAAGTGTGACCCGTCTGTGGCAGTGTCAGTCTGCCAGTACAGTCCAGTTTTGATTGAGGGAAGATGCCTCTCCGCCGACCTTGTGGTTCCAGATTTGACAGACTTTGACGTCATTCTAGGGATGGATTGGCTATCTACCCATGGTGCTACCTTGGACTGCAGGGACAAGGTAGTCAGGTTCAGAGGTCAGAACGGGTCAGAGGTCGTCGTCAGAGGAGACAAGAAGGGCACACCTAGAGGTCTGATATCAGCTCTTCAGGCTCGTAGGTTGCTTAGGAAGGGATGTCAGGGGTACTTAGCTCATGTGAGAGAGCTAGACAGTCAGGTCAGGGAGCCGGCCTCGGTGCCAGTTGTCAGAGAGTTTCAGGATGTCTTTCCTGACGAGCTTCCAGGTTTACCACCTGCTAGGGAGATAGAGTTCGAGATAGAGTTGATGCCTGGAACTAGACCGATCTCTATCCCTCCCTATAGGATGGCTCCAGCCGAGTTAAAGGAGTTGAAAGAGCAATTGCAAGAGCTGGTAGAAAAGGGTTTCATCCGACAGAGTACCTCACCTTGGGGTGCTCCGGTCTTGTTTGTGAGGAAGAAGGATGGATCCCTTAGACTTTGTATCGACTACAGGCAGTTGAACAAAGTCACTACCAAGAATAGGTACCCTCTGCCAAGGATCGATGATCTATTCGACCAGCTAGCAGGAGCGGGTTGTTTCTCCAAAATAGATCTAAGATCGGGGTACCATCAGCTAAGGATAAGGGATGAGGATGTGCCAAAGACGGCTTTCAGGACCAGATATGGGCATTTTGAGTTCCTTGTGATGCCGTTCGGGTTAACTAACGCCCCTGCAGCATTCATGGATCTCATGAACAGAGTATTTAGCCAGTACCTGGATCACTTCGTTATTGTCTTCATAGATGATATCTTAGTGTATTCCAGGAATGCAGAGGAGCATGCCCATCATCTGCGGTTGGTCTTGCAGACCTTGAGGGAGCATGGCTTGTATGCCAAGTTCTCTAAATGTGAGTTCTGGCTGAGGAGCATTTCGTTCTTGGGGCATGTAGTGTCAGAGAATGGGATTGAGGTAGACCCCAAGAAGACGGAAACTGTGGCTAACTGGCCTAGACCCACTTCAGTGACGGAGATCAGGAGTTTCTTGGGTTTGGCAGGTTACTACAGGAGGTTCGTTCAGGACTTCTCAAAGATAGCAGCTCCTCTGACCAGGTTAACCAGGAAGAATCAGAAATTTCTGTGGACCGACTAGTGCGAAGAGAGTTTTGAAGAGCTTAAGAAGAGGTTGACTTCAGCACCAGTTTTAGCTCTGCCATCTAGTGATGAAGACTTTACAGTCTTTTGTGATGCGTCCCGTGTGGGACTGGGTTGTGTACTGATGCAGAATGAGAGGGTGATCGCTTATGCTTCTAGGCAGCTAAAGAAGCATGAGTTGAATTACCCCACACATGACCTTGAGATGGCAGCAGTAATCTTTGCACTCAAGATGTGGAGGCACTACCTCTATGGGGTAAAATGTGAGATCTTTACAGATCATAAGAGCCTACAGTACATCCTGAGTCAAAGAGATTTGAATTTGAGACAGAGGAGATGGGTAGAGTTGCTGAGTGACTATGATTGCAAGATTCAGTATCATCCGGGTAAGGCGAATGTCGTGGCAGACGCCCTAAGCCGAAAGTCACTAGGCAGTCTATCCCACATCGCGGCAGAGAGGAGACCAGTGGTGAAGGAGTTCTACAAGCTTATTGAGGAAGGTCTACAGATAGAGTTGTCTGGTACAGGTGCCTTGGTGGCCCAGATGAGAGTGACACCCGTGTTTCTGGAGCAGGTGGCTCAGAAACAGCATGAGGACCCGGAGTTAGTGAAGATTGCCAGGACTGTTCAGTCAGGCAATAATAGTGAGTTCAGATTCAACAGTAAGGAGATCCTCCGCTATGGGAGCAGACTATGTGTACCAGATGACATTGGGCTAAAAGGAGACATTATGAGAGAGGCTCATAATGCAAGATATAGCGTTCACCCCGGAGCCACCAAGATGTATCAAGATTTGAAGAAGGTTTATTGGTGGCCAGCGATGAAGAAAGAAGTGGCACAGTTTGTGTTAGCCTACGAAGTATGTCAGAGGGTGAAGCTGGAACATCAGAAGCCGGCTGGAATGCTTAACCCGCTACCTATCCCAGAATGGAAATGGGAGAATATAGCTATGGACTTCGTAGTGGGGTTACCGGCGGCGTCCAACAGAGTGGACTCCATATGGGTGATTGTGGACAGACTCACCAAATCTGCTCACTTCATTCCTGTCAGGAGTGGCTATTCTGTGGACAAGTTGGCGCAGGTGTATGTGGATGAGATTGTTAGACTGCATGGGGTTCCTGTTTCGATAGTGTCAGATAGAGGGCCCCAGTTCACCTCCAGATTTTGGCGGAGTCTGCAGAATGCCATGGGTACTAGGTTGGATTTCAGTACTGCCTTCCACCCCCAGACTGATGGACAGTCAGAAAGGACCATCCAGACTATCGAGGATATGCTCAGAATGTGTGTGCTAGACTTTGGCGGTTCTTGGAGGCAGCATCTACCTTTGGTGGAGTTTGCCTACAACAACAGCCATCATGCTAGCATCGGGATGGCTCCATATGAAGCTTTGTATGGAAGGAAGTGCAGATCACCTGTTTGCTGGGAGGAAGTTGGAGAAAAGGCCTTGGCAGGGCCTGAGTTAGTAGAGATCACCAGCAGGGTGGTACCCATAATCAGAGAAAGAATCAAGACTGCTGCAAGCAGACAGAAGAGCTATGCAGACGTTCGCAGGAGACAGTTAGAGTTTCAGGAGGGGGATCTGGTATTGCTTAAGGTGTCTCCAATGAAAGGAGTGGTTCGCTTTGGGAAGAAAGGTAAACTAGCCCCACGATACATCGGACCCTTTGAAATCTTGCAAAAGATTGGGAATGTGTCGTACAAGCTGGATTTACCTGCTTCGATGGAAAGAATCCATTCGGTTTTCCATGTTTCAATGTTGAGGAAGTTTGTGTCAGATCCGAGCAAGGTTCTTAGTGAGCCTGATGTGGAGGTCCAAGAGGATCTCACCTATGTTGAACAGCTAGTGCGGATCATAGACACCCAGATCAGAAAGTTAAGAAACAAGGAAATCCCGATGGTGAAAGTCCTGTGGAACCACCACAACTTAGAGGAATGCACTTGGGAGACACGGGAGTCTATGCTCCAGCAGTACCCTCATCTCTTTTAAGGTTAGATCCCTATGTGTTTATGTGCCTTGTATGTGTGTTATGTTCTTTGCCATGCTATGTGTGCTAGTGAGGAACATTCGGGGACGAATGTTCTTAAGGAGGGGAGAATGTAATACCCGGCTAAACTCCGGTATCGGAATTCCTATAGTCAAGCACACCTCTAACATCCATAAACATCATCTCATTACATAACTATACTGATTAAGACTTTACATTACAATTTGATCATGTCCATTGCTAGCTATTACATAACCATGAATTCTTTACTCTATCCGGACTCCTGCTCTATACTGTACCTGCAAGCCTGGGGGTAAAGGGAGAGGGGTGAGCTAAAAGCCAGTGAGTTGAACTATAAAACATATTAACACTATGCTCCAATGAGATGCATCATAACACAGACAATTCACATAAGGGTTGGGTGAACTTGTCACCAATTAGTCCAAGCTAACTCTGTGCCAGGCCGTAGCATGGGGTCCTA
Source organism: Manihot esculenta (assembly GCF_001659605.2). Taxonomy (NCBI): domain Eukaryota; kingdom Viridiplantae; phylum Streptophyta; class Magnoliopsida; order Malpighiales; family Euphorbiaceae; genus Manihot; species Manihot esculenta. The sequence continues at coordinate 13,674,180 of NC_035178.2, forward strand.
GTCTTCCTGTCATAACATACATTACTTACCATTGCCCCAGGGCCTCCTCTGGGCTCCTGGTCTTCGAGTCCCATAACCGTGCCAGGCCGTAGAATGGGGTCTTGGTCTTTCCTTACTCTGTGCCAGGCCGTAGAATGGGGTCCTGGTCTTCCTGTCATGGACTAATTGGGTCATCCAATATTCACCTACATCAACAACAATCGATGCAATGCGGCATATTCGTGAAAACTAATGCAATCACCCTATTGCATAATCATGATGCATGAAACATGATAAAACATTTAATTTCTCAATTTAAGAGATTAAGTTTAGTTCCACTCACCTCTGGCTGACTCTGACAACACCGAAGCAGCTGAACTCACTGCTGGGGTCCTCGGTTCCTCGGGTCCGAACCTACACAGGTGGACTCAAATGAGGGACCAAACATACTAGAACATACCTCTAAACTACTCCCCAAAAATCCCCTAAAACATCATGAAACAACCATAGAAAAACATGCAAATGAGGCCTGGACAGGGCACTTTTGGCGGCAGGTTCAGTGGCCGAAAGTCCCTTCAGAGCCGAAAGTCAGGCAGGTTCGGCGGCACCTTCGGCAGCCGAAACTCCCAGACAGAGACGAAACTCATGCATGTTCGGCGGCACTTTCGGCGGTCGAAACTGCCAGACAGAGACGAAAGTCTCCTTTCGGGGGCAAGCTTCGGCAGCCGAAGGCTGCCTCCACAAGCATGTTCGGTGGCGGAAAGTTCCTTCGGCTGCCGAACCTGGTTTCTACCAAAGGGCAGAAACTTGGCTCCCTTTGCACATTTTGCCTCCAAACCTTACAAACATGCATCAAACCTATTCTACAACACACATACACAAGCATACATGTTCCTAGGGGCCTCAAACCATTATAAACCCCATCTACAACACATCAAGCATCCACATTGTTCATGAACATACACTTATACCCAAAAACATAACCATAACCTAAATATGCATTCTAACCCATAGATCTACTTAAAACTTACTTAAAACATGCAATGAGCTTAAGATCGGCTCTTACCTCTTGAAGATCGAGAGAGAGACGACCTAAACTCGGAGTTGGGAGAGATTGGGTTCTTGAACCTCTAAGCTCCAAAACTTTGCTCAAAAGCTCAAATCTTCAAAACAAAGTTAAAACAAATGAAAATCTTGAAAGATCTAGACGAAAAACATCAAAGATTGGTGAGGGACGGCAGAGAGCTCACCTTGGCCGAAAATGGGGAGAAAGCTCGCCCGTTTTCAGCTAAGGGACCCTTTTATAGTGGCTGGCCAGACCACGTTCGGGGGCCGAATGTGCCTCCGCATGCATGCCATGTTCGGCGGCCGAACCTGGACTTCCCTCACTTATGCTTTCGGGGGCCTAAAGCACACCCACAACGCATGCATGTTCGGCGGCCGAACTTGAGGTTCGGCGGCCGAACCTGAGTTTTCCTCCAATGCTATTTTCATGCAAAAACATAAAACACATTAAAACATTTTATAAAAACATGGTTTTACCCTACTAGAGGCTTCCGACATCCGAGATTCCACCGGACGGTAGGAATTCCGATACCGGAGTCTAGCTGGGTATTACATTCTCCCCCCCTTAAGAACATTCGTCCCCGAATGTTCCTCCACTAGCACATGCAAGGCATACATATAACAAACACACAAAGCACATAAAACTCACAAGGAACTAACCTTAGAAAAGATAAGGGTATTGCTGGAGCATGGACTCCCGTGTCTCCCAAGTGCATTCTTCCAGATTGTGGTGGTTCCAAAGGACTTTCACCATCGGGATTTCCTTGTTTCTCAGCTTCCTGATCTGGGTGTCTATGATCCGCACTGGCTGCTCAACATAGGTGAGATCCTCTTGGATCTCCACATTAGGTTCACTAAGAACCTTGCCCGGATCTGACACAAACTTCCTCAACATTGAAACATGGAAAACCGGATGGATTCTTCCCATTGAAGCAGGCAAATCTAGCTTGTACGACACATTTCCAATCTTTTGCAAGACTTAAAAGGGTCCGATGTATCGTGGGGCTAGTTTACCTTTCTTCCCAAAGCGAACCACTCCTTTCATTGGAGACACCTTGAGCAATACCAGATCCCCCTCCTGAAACTCTACTAGCCTTCTGCGGATGTCTGCATAACTCTTCTGTCTGCTTGCAGCAGTCTTGATTCTTTCTCTGATTAAGGGTACCACCCTGCTGGTGATCTCTACTAGCTCAGGCCCTGCCAAGGGCTTTTCTCCAACTTCTTCCCAGCAAACAAGTTGTAATACCCGGCTAGACTCCGGTATCGGAATTCCTACCGTCCGGTGGAATCTCGGATGTCGGAGACCTCTAGAAGGGTAGAATCATGTTTTTGTAAAATGTTTTAATGTGTTTTATGATTTTAAGTATGAAATTAAATGAGTTTTTGCATAAAAAGTCCTTGGAGGAAAACCCAGGTTCGGCCGCCGAAAGTCAAGTTCGGCCGCCGAACATGCATGCGTTTTGGAGGCACGTTAGGCCCCCGAAAGCATGAGTTGGGGAAGTCCAGTTTCGGCCGCCGAAAGTCAAGTTCGGCCGCCGAACATTGCATGGATGCGGGAGCGCATTCGGCCCCCGAACGTGGCCTGGCCAGCCACCTATAAAAGGGGCACTTAGCCGAAATGGGTGAGTTTTCTCCCATTTTCGGCCACAGCAAGCTTCCGACCTTCCCTTTTTGCAAATCTAGTGTTTTTCCTCCAAATCCCCACCATTTTCTTGAGTTTTAAGCTTGCATTGAAGGTTTTGAGCTTTTAAACCAAGTTTTGGAGCTTTGGGAACTCAGGAGCTCATTTTCTTGGATCTCCAAGTTTGGGTCGTCTCTCTCTCGATCTTCAAGAGGTAAGAGCCAATCTTAAGCTCAATGCATGTTTTAAGTAAGTTTTAAGTGATTTTATGGGGTAGAATGGCATGTATAGGGTTGTATGAGTTTTTAAGCAAATGTTAGGTTTTATGTGATTTTTGAACAATGTGGCATGTTTGAGTATGCTTGAAGTGTTGTAGTTGGGGTATTTGATGTTTTGAGACCCCTAGGAACTTGTATGCATGATTTGGTTGAGATATATGCATGATTGGTGAGTTTGGAGGCGAAAATGCACAAAGTAGCCAAGTTTCTGCCCTTTGGCAGAAACCAGGTTCGGCAGCCGAAGGCACTTTCGGCCGCCGAACATGGCTGGGGAGGCAGGCCTTTCGGCTGCCGAAGTTGCCCCCGAAAAGAGACTTTCGTCTCTGTCTGGCACTTTCGGCCGCCGAAGGTGCCGCCGAACCTACCTGAGTTTCGTCTCTGTCTAGAACTTTCGGCCGCCGAAGGTGCCGCCGAAAGTGCCCTGTTCAGCCACTTCATGCATATCTCTATGTGATATTTTCAGGATGTTTTAAGGGGTTTTTGGGGAATATATTAGAGTTATGTTTTTGTGTGTTTGGTCCCTCATTGGAGTCCACCTGTGTAGGTTCGGACCCGAGGAACCAAGGACCCCAGCAGTGAGCCAGCTGCTACAGAGTTTGTCAGAGTCAGCCAGAGGTGAGTGGAACTAAACTTAACCTTTTAAATTAAGAAATGAAATGCTTTATCATACTTCATGCATCATGATCATATTATAGGTTGTTTGCATTAGAATTCACGACTATGCCGCATTGTATTGTTGTGATAGATGACAGGGGATGGACATTAGGATGATTCATTAGCCTTCTGAATACGAAGTCCTGTGGTGCCCATAATAGGGCCGGGTAATACGAAGTCCTGTGGTGCCCATAATCGGGCCGGGCAATAACTCCGAATACGAAGTCCTGTGGTGCCCATAATAGGGCCGGGCATGGAGTTGAGGGATTTTTGAATCAGTCCATCCGTGGTGTGATTTGTTTATGCAGTGACGCATTTCATGATAGCATGTTTTAAATATTCTTTTTTATAGTTCTACTCACTGGGCATCTAGCTCACCCCTCTCCCCTAACCCCCAGGTTTGCAGGTACGGGATAGATAGAGAAGGCAAGAAGAGAAAAAGTCATATGTATGTAATAGTTAGTTTGTGGACATGACAATTGTATTATGATGAATTGTAAAAATATTCAGGATGTTATGTAATGAGGTCATTGAGGATAGAGTTGTGCTTGACCATAATATATTGTTAATCCCTTTTGAATATACATGGTCTTATGTTATGATGTTTATGTAAGCTAACTCAACACAGGTTGTTTTGCCTTTAAGGCTTGATGAGATCCCACAGAGGGACTATGTTATGTATATGTTCAGAGTATGCACAGGTTGAGTTAGTTGATGACAGTATATATGAAGAAAAGTTTTAATTTTTATGCATGTTGTTGATCATGTATGGGATTATACAGGTTTACAGGTTATATGTCAGGCTTGCTACGGGTCCCGGCGGCCTTAAGTCGACCCGGATCCTAGCGCCGGTAGCGGTCCGATCTTCGAGTCGTTACAGAATGGTATCAGAGCCCTAGGTTCATAGGATCGGACCTAGAGTGTCGGGCTCATAGATGTTCTAGAAGGTCAAGCGCAATAGGAAGGTCATGTCCACTAGGATAGGATGTTGAGTCCTGTCTTGCATGATGATGTGAAATGCCATGACTTTATGCATGTGCATTAATGATATGCTATGCTATGTGATGTATGTGATGAGGGTTCATGTGTGCCCACATGAACCATATGATGCTAATATTTGCTTGTTATGAGCTGTTTTTCAGAGAATAGGATGAGAGGGACTCGTCGATCCGCGCGATTGACTGGAATGCCACCTGAGGATGAGGGCACGAGCGCCCGTCCTCCTACATTGCCTAGGGCAATGTCTTGTAGAGCCAACAGAGAAAGAGTGTCAAGGGACCCTAGAAGGTCTTTTGATGTTAGCAGAAGGGGACAGATAGAGGAGGAAGTTCTTCAGATGTGAGGGAGGTTACAGGAGAGGATCAGAGGAGGGATGGGAACCTGGATGTGAGCATGGAGGAAGAAGGGACAGGGGAGTCTCAGGGAGGCGTTCAGGCCTCGGGGTTTGGTTTTCCACCCCATTATCCACCCTTCCCACAGGGTTCAGGGTATCCGATGGGAGGTACATCGGATTACTCCAGCTTTAACCCCTACCCTACCTACATGCCTTATCCACCTTTCTATCCACCTTACACACAGTACCCAGCTTATCCACCCTCACCTTTCTATCCAAACCCGGCAAACCCCACCTCGGGGAATGCTGCACCTCCACCTCCACCACCTACAGAACCAGCAGCCCCAGTTACTCAACCTCCTAGACCTAGCTCAGTCGATGGGAGCAAGGTAAAGATGACAGACTACCTTAAGCTAGATGCTCCCAAATACAAGTTAGGGGATGACCCCTTTGAATATCTGAGAGTGGTGAAAACAATAACTGATGAGCTAGGGGCAAGTGACAGCAGGGCCATTCAGATGGCAGGGTTCACTTTAAAGTGCAAGAAGGCACGGGAATGGTTCAAGTGTTATGTGGACCCGAGACTAGACGGTATGACATGGGAAGAATTTGCGAATGAGTTCGCTGGATGGGCTTTTCCAGACAGTTCTAGAGAACTGAAAATGATTGAGTTTGAGCAACTGAGGCAGTCAGAGCACATGAGTGTAGAGGAGTTCACGGATAAATTCTTGGAGCTATTGCCTTTTTCAGGGCAAGCTCTAGATTCAGATACGAAGAAAGCCAAGAAATATGTTATGAAGCTGCATTCTAGGTACTCCTCGTTGGTTCAGTCAGCTGAGAGAGAAAGTTTCCACACTGTGGTGGATATGGCTCGAAGAATGGAGGCAAGTGCTATAGTTGAGGGGTCAGTGAAGCAGTCAGTGACCCAGTCTTCAGGGGTTAAGACCCCAAGCAGAGGAGGACCAGGTTTCTCTTCTCAGAGCTCAGGTAAGAAGAAGTGGGATAGCACCACCAAGAAGCCGAAGAAGAATAAGTTTTGGAACAAGTTGAAATCCGGTCTGGGATTCGGCGGTGGCTCGAGCTCAGGCTCAGATGGTACAGAATGCCAGAGATGTGGAAGACCGCACAGGGGAGTGTGTCGAGCTGGGACTAATGCATGTTTCAAATGTGGACAGGAGGGACACATAGCTCGGGATTGTCCTAGAGCGCCTTTTATGGGCCAGCCCCAGCAGACAGCTTCTGGTTGTGTGACACAGCCAGCAGTTCCAGCCACAACTCAGGGCAGTGGCAGAGGTAGAGGGAGAGGGGCAGCCTCTTCTTCTGGTTCCCGAGGTGAAGGTCCATCAGCTCCAGCCAGGATCTTCACCATGACTCAGCAGGAGGCTAACACATCCAACACCGTGGTGTCAGGTAATCTCGTCATTGGGTGTTCTGATGTGTATGCATTAATGGACCCGGGTGCATCTCATTCATTTATTGCTCCGAGAGCCGTTGAGAGGTTAGATCTGATAGTCTCTGGGTTAGAGTGTCCCCTATGGGTCAGTGGACCCAAGTGTGACCCGTCTGTGGCAGTGTCAGTCTGCCAGTACAGTCCAGTTTTGATTGAGGGAAGATGCCTCTCCGCCGACCTTGTGGTTCCAGATTTGACAGACTTTGACGTCATTCTAGGGATGGATTGGCTATCTACCCATGGTGCTACCTTGGACTGCAGGGACAAGGTAGTCAGGTTCAGAGGTCAGAACGGGTCAGAGGTCGTCGTCAGAGGAGACAAGAAGGGCACACCTAGAGGTCTGATATCAGCTCTTCAGGCTCGTAGGTTGCTTAGGAAGGGATGTCAGGGGTACTTAGCTCATGTGAGAGAGCTAGACAGTCAGGTCAGGGAGCCGGCCTCGGTGCCAGTTGTCAGAGAGTTTCAGGATGTCTTTCCTGACGAGCTTCCAGGTTTACCACCTGCTAGGGAGATAGAGTTCGAGATAGAGTTGATGCCTGGAACTAGACCGATCTCTATCCCTCCCTATAGGATGGCTCCAGCCGAGTTAAAGGAGTTGAAAGAGCAATTGCAAGAGCTAGTAGAAAAGGGTTTCATCCGACAGAGTACCTCACCTTGGGGTGCTCCGGTCTTGTTTGTGAGGAAGAAGGATGGATCCCTTAGACTTTGTATCGACTACAGGCAGTTGAACAAAGTCACTACCAAGAATAGGTACCCTCTGCCAAGGATCGATGATCTATTCGACCAGCTAGCAGGAGCGGGTTGTTTCTCCAAAATAGATCTAAGATCGGGGTACCATCAGCTAAGGATAAGGGATGAGGATGTGCCAAAGACGGCTTTCAGGACCAGATATGGGCATTTTGAGTTCCTTGTGATGCCGTTCGGGTTAACTAACGCCCCTGCAGCATTCATGGATCTCATGAACAGAGTATTTAGCCAGTACCTGGATCACTTCGTTATTGTCTTCATAGATGATATCTTAGTGTATTCCAGGAATGCAGAGGAGCATGCCCATCATCTGCGGTTGGTCTTGCAGACCTTGAGGGAGCATGGCTTGTATGCCAAGTTCTCTAAATGTGAGTTCTGGCTGAGGAGCATTTCGTTCTTGGGGCATGTAGTGTCAGAGAATGGGATTGAGGTAGACCCCAAGAAGACGGAAACTGTGGCTAACTGGCCTAGACCCACTTCAGTGACGGAGATCAGGAGTTTCTTGGGTTTGGCAGGTTACTACAGGAGGTTTCGTTCAGGACTTCTCAAAGATAGCAGCTCCTCTGACCAGGTTAACCAGGAAGAATCAGAAATTTCTGTGGACCGACTAGTGCGAAGAGAGTTTTGAAGAGCTTAAGAAGAGGTTGACTTCAGCACCAGTTTTAGCTCTGCCATCTAGTGATGAAGACTTTACAGTCTTTTGTGATGCGTCCCGTGTGGGACTGGGTTGTGTACTGATGCAGAATGAGAGGGTGATCGCATTTATGCTTCTAGGCAGCTAAAGAAGCATGAGTTGAATTACCCCACACATGACCTTGAGATGGCAGCAGTAATCTTTGCACTCAAGATGTGGAGGCACTACCTCTATGGGGTAAAATGTGAGATCTTTACAGATCATAAGAGCCTACAGTACATCCTGAGTCAAAGAGATTTGAATTTGAGACAGAGGAGATGGGTAGAGTTGCTGAGTGACTATGATTGCAAGATTCAGTATCATCCGGGTAAGGCGAATGTCGTGGCAGACGCCCTAAGCCGAAAGTCACTAGGCAGTCTATCCCACATCGCGGCAGAGAGGAGACCAGTGGTGAAGGAGTTCTAACAAGCTTATTGAGGAAGGTCTACAGATAGAGTTGTCTGGTACAGGTGCCTTGGTGGCCCAGATGAGAGTGACACCCGTGTTTTCTGGAGCAGGCTTGGCTCAGAAACAGCATGAGGACCCGGAGTTAGTGAAGATTGCCAGGACTGTTCAGTCAGGCAATAATAGTGAGTTCAGATTCAACAGTAAGGAGATCCTCCGCTATGGGAGCAGACTATGTGTACCAGATGACATTGGGCTAAAAGGAGACATTATGAGAGAGGCTCATAATGCAAGATATAGCGTTCATCCCGGAGCCACCAAGATGTATCAAGATTTGAAGAAGGTTTATTGGTGCCAGCGATGAAGAAAGAAGTGGCACAGTTTGTGTTAGCCTACGAAGTATGTCAGGGTAGATGGCCTTGAAGAACCGGAACATCAGAAGCCGGCTGGAATGCTTAACCCGCTACCTATCCCAGAATGGTCAGTCTGGGAGAATATAGCTATGACTTCGTAGTGGGGTACCGGCGGCATCCAACAGAGTGGACCCATATGGGGATTGTGGACAGACTCCCAAATCTGACACTCATTCCTGTCAGGAGTGGCTATGGGGCTGCTGGTTCTGCAGGTGGTATGTGGTGACATTTTAGAGGCAGGGTTTGCTGGATTTGGATAGTAAGGTGGGGGTGGATACATTGGGTATTGTGAATATGGTGGGTAGTATGGTGGGTATGGCATCTGTGTGGGATAAGGGGTGAAGCTAGGGTAATCCGATGTACCTCCCATCGAATACCCGGGATGTTGTGAGAAGTGTGGGTAGTGGGGTGGCTGAACAAATCCCGAGGCCTGAGTGCCTCCATGGGACTCTCCCATTCCCTCTTCTGACATGCTAACTCCCAGACTGCCATCCCTTCTCTGCTCTACATCCATATCATCCCCCATGTCCTCTGACATTCCTCCCTGAACTGTTCCCCCCACTGATCTGCTCCTACCCAGATCCAGAGACCTTCTAGGGTCTCTTACTGCTCTTTCTCGGTTAGACCTACTAGACATTGCCCTAGGCAATGTAGGAGGACGGGCGCTCATGCCCTCATCCTCAGGTGGCACTCCAGTCAATCGTGCAGATCGACGAGTTCCTCTCATCCTGTTTTCTGAAAAACAGCACATAACAAACAAACATTAGCATAATATGGTTCATGTGGGCACACATGAACCCGCATCACATACATCACATATCATAGCATATCATTAATGCACATGCATATTATCATGGCATTTCACATCATCATACAAGACAGGACTCCACATCCTATCCTAGTGGACATGATCTTTCCTATTGTGCTTGACCTTCTATAACGTTTATGAGCCCGACACTCTAGGTCCGACCATATGAACCTAGGGCTCTGATACCACTCTGTAACGACCCAGAAATCGGACCGCTACCAGCGCTAGGATCCAGATCGGCTTAAGGCCGCCGGGACCCGTAGCAAGCCTGACATATAACCTGTAAACCTGTATAATCCCATACATGATCAACGACATACATAAAAATTAAAACTTTTCTTTCCATATACTTCAACCAAACTCAACCTGTACATATACATTAACATAACATTGATCCCTCTGTGGGATCTCATCAGTGCCCCTAATGGGTGACATAACATATGTTGAGTTGGTTTACATAAACATCATAAAAGTCTCTAAGATCATGTAATAAAAGGGATATCAACAATCTATGGTCAAGCACACCTCTAACATCCATAAACATCATCTCATTACATAACTATACTGATTAAGACTTTACATTACAATTTGATCATGCCCATTGCTAGCTATTACATAACCATGAATTCTTTACTCTATCCGGACTCCTGCTCTATACTGTACCTGCAAGCCTGGGGGTAAAGGGAGAGGGGTGAGCTAAAAGCCCAGTGAGTTGAACTATAAAACATATTAACACTATGCTCCAATGAGATGCATCATAACACAGACAATTCACATAAGGGTTGGGTGAACTTGTCACCAATTAGTCCAAGCTAACTCTGTGCCAGGCCGTAGCATGGGGTCCTGGTCTTCCTGTCATAACATACATTACTTACCATTGCCCCAGGGCCTCCTCTGGGCTCCTGGTCTTCGAGTCCCATAACCGTGCCAGGCCGTAGAATGGGGTCCTGGTCTTCCTGTCATGGACTAATTGGGTCATCCAATATTCACCCACATCAACAACAATCGATGCAATGCGGCATATTCGTGAAAACTAATGCAATCACCCTATTGCATAATCATGATGCATGAAACATGATAAAACATTTAATTTCTCAATTTAAGAGATTAAGTTTAGTTCCACTCACCTCTGGCTGACTCTGACAACACCGAAGCAGCTGAACTCACTGTTGGGGTCCTCGGTTCCTCGGGTCCGAACCTACACAGGTGGACTCAAATGAGGGACCAAACATACTAGAACATATCTCTAAACTACTCCCCAAAAACCCCCTAAAACATCATGAAACAACCATAGAAAAACATGCAAAGGAGGCCTGGACAGGGCACTTTCGGCGGCAGGTTCGGCGGTCGAAAGTCCCTCCAGAGCCGAAAGTCAGGCAGGTTCGGCGGCACCTTCGGCAGCCGAAACTCCCAGACAGAGACGAAACTCATGCATTTTCGGCGGCACTTTCGACGGTCGAAACTGCCAGACAGAGACGAAAGTCTCCTTTCGGGGGCAAGCTTCGACAGCCAAAGGCTGCCTCCACAAGCATGTTCGGCGGCCGAAAGTTCTTTCGGCTGCCGAACCTGGTTTCTGCCAAAGGGCAAAAACTTGGCTCCCTTTGCACATTTTGCCTCCAAACCTTACAAACATGCATCAAACCTATTCTACAACACACATACACAAGCATACATATTCCTAGGGGCCTCAAACCATCATAAACCCCATCTACAACACATCAAGCATCCACATTGTTCATGAACATACACTTATACCCAAAAACATAACCATAACCTAAATATGCATTCTAACCCATAGATCTACTTAAAACTTACTTAAAACATGCAATGAGCTTAAGATCGGCTCTTACCTCTTGAAGATCGAGAGAGAGACGACCTAAACTCGGAGTTGGGAGAGATTGGGTTCTTGAACCTCTAAGCTCCAAAACTTTGCTCAAAAGCTCAAATCTTCAAAACAAAGTTAAAACAAATGAAAATCTTGAAAGATCTAGAGGAAAAACATCAAAGATTGGTGAGGGATGGCGGAGAGCTCACCTTGGCCGAAAATGGGGAAAAAGCTCGCCCGTTTTCGGCTAAGGGACCCTTTTATAGTGGCTGGCCAGACCACGTTCGGGGGCTGAATGTGCCTCCGCATGCATGCCATGTTCGGCTACCGAACTTGAGGTTCAGCGGCCGAACCTGGACTTCCCTCACTTATGCTTTCGGGGGCCTAAAGCACACCCGCAATGCATGCATGTTCGGCGGCCGAACTTGAGGTTCGGCGGCCGAACCTGAGTTTTCCTCCAATGCTATTTTCATGCAAAAACATAAAACACATTAAAACATTTTATAAAAACATGGTTTTACCCTACTAGAGGCTTCCGACATCCGAGATTCCACCGGACGGTAGGAATTCCGATACCGGAGTCTAGCCGGCTATTACATCATTGATGAAGGTTTACAGTTGGAGTTGTCTGGTACAGGTGCTTTAGTTGCCCAGATGAGAGTGGCACCCGTGTTTCTGGAGCAGGTGGCTCAGAAACAGCATGAGGACCCAGAATTAGTGAAGATTGCCAGGACTGTTCAGTCAGGCAAGGATAGTGAGTTCAGATTCGACGACAAGAGGATCCTCCGCTATGGGAGCCGATTGTGTGTACCAGACGACATAGGGCTAAAAGGAGACATTATGAGAGAGGCTCATAATGCAAGATACAACGTTCACCCCGGAGCCACCAAGATGTATCAAGATCTGAAGAAGGTTTATTGGTGGCCAGCTATGAAGAGAGAAGTGGCACAGTTTGTGTCAGCCTGTGAAGTGTGTCAGAGGGTGAAGCTGGAACATCAGAAGCCGGCTGGAATGCTTAACCCGCTACCTATTCTAGAGTGGAAACTTCGTAGTGGGGTTACCGGCGGCGTCCAACAGAGTAGACTCCATATGAGTGATTGTGGATAGACTCACCAAATCTGCTCACTTCATCCCTGTCAGGAGTGGCTACTCTGTGGAAGTTGGCACAGGTGTATGTTGATGAGATCGTCAGGCTGCATGGGGTTCCTGTTTCGATAGTGTTCGATAGAGGACCCCGGTTCACCTCCAGGTTTTGGCAGAGTATGCAGAATGCCATGGGTACTAGGTTGGATTTTAGCACTGCTTTCCATCCATAGACGGACGGACAATCAAAAAGGACCATCCAGACAATAGAGGATATGCTCAGAATGTGTGTGCTAGACTTTGGCGGTTCTTGGAGGCAGCATCTACCTTTGGTGGAGTTTGCCTACAATAACAGCCATCATGCTAGCATCGGGATGGCTCCATATGAAGCTTTGTATGGGAGGAAGTGCAGATCACCTGTTTGTTGGGAGGAGGTTGAAGAAAAGGCCTTGGCAGGGCCTGAGCTAGTAGAGATCACCAGCAGGGTGGTACCCATAATCAGAGAAAGGATCAAGACTGCTGCAAGCAGACAGAAGAGTTATGCAGACATCCGCAGAAGGCAAGTAGAGTTTCAGGAGGGGGATTTGGTATTGCTCAAGGAGTCTCCAATGAAAGGGGTGATTCGGTTTGGGAAGAAAGGTAAGCTAGCTCCACGGTACATCGGACCCTTTGAGATCTTGCAAAAGATTGGGAATGTATCGTACAAGCTGGACTTGCCTGCTTCAATGGAAAGAATCCATCCGGTTTTCCATGTTTCTATGTTGAGAAAGTTCATGTCAGATCCGGGCAAGGTTCTTATTGAGCCTGATGTGGAGATCCAAGAAGATCTCACCTATGTTGAGCAGCCAGTACGGATCCTAGACACCCAGATCAGAAAGCTAAGGAACAAGGAAATCCCGATGGTGAAAGTCCTTTGGAATCACCACAATTTTGAGGAGTGTACCTGGGAGACACGGGAGTCCATGCTCCAGCAATATCCCCATCTTTTCTAAAGTAAGTTTTATGTGCTTTGTATGTATGTTATGTGTATGCCTTGCTATGTGTTGTTTGGTGAACATTCGGGGACGAATGTTCTTAAGGGGGGAGAATGTAATACCCGGCTAGACTCCGGTATCGGAATTCCTACCGTCCGGTGGAATCTCGGGTGTCGGAGACCTCTAGAAGGGTAAAATCATGTTTTTATAAAATGCTTTAATGTATTTCATGTTTTTAAGCTAGAAAGAAAATGAGTTTTTGCATGAAAATAATCTTGGAGGAAGACCCAGGTTCGCCGCCGAACCTCAAGTTCGGCCGCCGAACATTCATGCGCTTCGGGAGGGCTTTAGGCCCCCGAAAGCATAAGTGAGGGAAGTCCAGGTTCGGCCGCCGAACCTCATGTTCGGCCGCCGAACATGGCATGCATGCGGAGGCACGTTCGGCCCCCGAATGTGGCCTGGCCAGCCACCTATAAAAGGGTCCCTTAGCCGAAACGGGTGAGCTTTTCTCCCCATTTTCGGCCAAGGTGAGCTCTCCGCCGTCCCTCACCGATCTTGAGTTTCTTCCTTCAAATCTTTCACGATTTTCACTAGTTTTCACTTTATTTTGAAGATTTTCGAGCATAAAGCAAGTTTTGGAGCTTTGAGGTTCAAGGAACTCAAACTCTCCCATCTCCGAGCTAGGGTCGTTTTCCTCTCGATCTTCAAGAGGTAAGGGCCGATCTTGAGCTCACTATGTGTTTTAAACAAGTTTTAAGTTGATCTATGGGGTAGAAATGCATGTTTAGGTTTTGGTTGGTTTTATGGGTTATGTTAAGTTTTTGAGCAATGTATGATGTTTGTGGTTGCTTGATGTGTTGTAGTTGGGGTTTATGATAGTTTGAAGCCCCTAGGAGCTTGTATGCTTGAGTATGCATGTTGTAAATCAGGTTTATGCATGTTTGAAAGGTTTGGGAGGCGTTTGTGCATGATGGAGTTGAGTTTCTGCCACTTTGGAGAAACTCAGGTTCGGCCGCCGAATGGGCTTTCGGCCGCTGAACCCGCTTGTGGAAGTAGCCTTCGGCTGCCGAAGCCTCCCCCCGAAAGAGGACTTTCGTCTCTGGAGGGCAGTTTCGGCCACCGAAAGTGCCGCCGAACATGCATGAGTTTCGTCTCTGTCTGGGAGTTTCGGCCGCCGAAGGTGCCGCCAAACCTGCCTGACTTTCGGCTCTGGAGGGACTTTCGGCCGCCGAACCTGCTGCCGAAAGTGCCCTGTTCAGCCTTCCTTTGCATATTTTGCATGATTGTTTTGAGGTGTTTTAGGGAGTTTTTGGGGGATGTTTTAGAGTCATGTTCTAGTATGTTTGGTCCCTCATTTGAGTCCACCTGTGTAGGTTCGGACCCGAGGAACCGACGACCCCAGCAGTGAGTCAGCTGCTTCAGTCATTGTCAGAGCTAGCTGAGGTGAGTAGAATAAACCTTTACGTTTTAAAGTGAATAAATTATAAAGTTTTGAGTATGTTCATGCATCATGAATGCCATGTGATGATTTAGGTTGTTTGCATTAGAATTCACGAATATGTTGCATTGCATTTTATGATGTTGATGCGGATTGGTTATTGAATGATCCTTTAGTCCTCATATGATATGATACGATGATGATACGGCATGATATGGTATGGAAGTCCGGTTGACCCATTCTACGTCCCGGCACTATGTAAGAGAAAGACCGATTGACCCATTCTACGTCCCGACACTTTGGAATGTAGAGGACTATTGGTGACAATACCATCCTTGATGTGATTTGTTGTGATGTGTTGTATTACATGAGAGCATGAGATTTTAAATGTTTTACTATTCTGCTCACTGGGCTCTAGTAGCTCACCCCTCTCCCTAATCCCCCAGGTTTGCAGGTACGGGCTAGGCAGAGAAGTCGAGATGAATGAAGTCTTGTGTATGTAATAGTTAGAATGTGGACATGATAAATTGTAAAATGATGTAAAGTTATGAATAGTTATGTCATGTAAATGTTGATTTTGAGATTGAGGTTTAGAAATTGTGCTTGACCGAGTTTGTATGGTAATCCCTTTTGTAAACATGATCTATGTTTTATAATGTTCATGTTCCACCAAGCTTGTGTATGATGAGATGCCCCATTGGAGCATTTGATGAGAGCTCTAGTGTGGGGTTTATGTTTATGTTTATGTTTATGTTTATGGGCATGCACAGGTTGAGCTTGGTAAAAGAAAAGTTCAAATTTTTATTTATGTTGTTGATCATGTATGGGATTAATCAGGTTTACAGGATGCATGTCAGGCTTGCTACGGGTCCCGGTGGCCTTATGCTGATCTGGATCCTAGCGCCGGTAGCGGTCCGATTTTCAGGTCGTTACATACATGATGTATGTTATGTCAGATGTTGAGTTGTGTTTGAACTAAACTTGTGGCATGTGTTGTTTACCACGTTAGAGTTTGATGAGGACCCTAGTGGAGGTCCTATGCTTATGGTTTTTGATGCATGCACAGGTTAGTTTTGGTTCATTGGATGTGACTCCGGCTTGATGTATGTTGTGTTGACCCAACTAGAGTTTTGATGAGGGCTCTAGTAGGGGGTTCTTTATGTTTTCAGTTATGTAGCATACAAGTCAAGCTCGGTATATACTCAGATGTTTAAGTTTTTATGTTAAAGTTTTGATCATGTATGGGATTTGACCAGGTGATAGGAGGTATGTTTGGCTTGCTACGGGTCCCGACGGCCTTAAGCCAATCTGGATCCTAGCGCCGGTGGCGGTTCGGGCCGTTACAGAGGGGTATCGGTTACCGGGTCGTTACATGTCCAACTGTGCCAGGGGCGATAAGGCCACGCCTGGTCTTTTCTTACATAACTCATATCATAACATATCCAACTATGCAAGGGGCGATTAGGCCACACCTGCTTTTTTCTTACATATAATGTATTGCCAGGGGCGATTAGGCCACACCTGGTCTTTCCATCTCATGTCATACCATGTCATATCATATCATATCATATCGTACTAAGGGCTAGAGGATCATTCAATATTCATCCACATCATCATCATCGTATTATGCAATGCATCATGTTCATGAATTCTAATGCAAACAACCTATTACATAACATGGTATTCATGATGCATGAACATGCTTAAATCAATTGGTTTAAATTTAACAAAAACATAAGGTTCAGTTCTACTCACCTCTGACTAGCCCTGAGCTAACTCTGAAGCAGCTAACTCACTGCTGAACACTTCGGTTCCTCGGGTCCGTTCCTACACAGGTGAACTCAAATGAGGGACCAAACACACTCTAAACAACTCATAATTAACTCCCCAAAAACTCCCTAAAACATCATCAAAGCATGCATAAAAATACCCAAGAAAAGGCTGGACAGGGCACTTTCGGCGGCACCTTCGGCGGCACCTTCGGCGGCCGAAAGTCCTTCTCAGAGACGAAACTCATGCATGTTCGGTGGCACCTTCAGCGGCCGAATCTCCCCTCTAGAGTCGAAAGTCCAACTTTCGGGGGCAAGGTTCGACAGCCAAAAGCTGCCTCCACAGGCAGGTTCGGCGGCCGAAAGTCCTTTCGGCTGCCGAACCTGAGTTCATCCAGAACTCAGCCTCATGCACAAACAAGCCTCCAAACATCCTAAACATGCATTCAACTTCTCAAAAACATGGATAAATCCTTGACCATGCATAAAGGAGCTTAACAACTAGATTCAACTCCTAAAACAACATCAAAAAGCACACATCCATAGTTTATGACCCACATACACCAAAACCATTAAAGCAACCCATAATCTCACTTGCCCTCTCCCAATCATGTATACACTCTCCCACATGCATAAAGGAGCATAAACACTAGTCCAAGCCCCCAACAATCAGCACATAAACATATATTGGGCATAAAACCCACATAAACCCTAACATGCATATCTACCCATACTCAACCATCAAAACATCTTTAATCTTGCTTAAAACAACATTAAAACACAAGGAAAGCAATGATC
This sequence comes from Manihot esculenta, assembly GCF_001659605.2. NCBI lineage: Eukaryota > Viridiplantae > Streptophyta > Magnoliopsida > Malpighiales > Euphorbiaceae > Manihot > Manihot esculenta. The sequence goes on from NC_035178.2 coordinate 13,691,493, forward strand.
TACACTTACCTCTTGAAGATCGAGGGGTGGTGCGATCCCTAACTCGGAGGTGTGGAGGATCCAAGCTCCAAAAGCCTCCAAGCTCCCAAAACTCCTATGTAAGCTTCAAACCTTCAAAATAAGGGTAGCACTCATGAAAACTTGAGGGATGGGTAAAGAAAGCATGAAAACGACCAAAGGAGGACCAAAACTCACCTGAGCTCGAGAATGGGGAGAAAACTCGCCCATTTCCGATCTGAGGGCTCTTTATAGGTGGCCTGCTGAACCACCTTCGGCAGCCTAACGTGCCCCCTAAACTCATGCATGTTCGGCGGCTGAACCTTGGTTCGTTCAAACAAAGCTTTCGGAGGCCAAAAGCGCTCCCGAAACTTTCCCATGTTCGGCGGCCGAACTTCACTTTCGGCGGCCGAACCTGGCAAATGCCTCCTTGGTCTAATCTTTTAAAAACTCATTTCTTTTCCATTAAAAACCATAAAATCGTGTGAAAACATTTTAGAAACACATTTTACCCCTCTAGAAGACTCTGGCATCGACAGAATTCCAGATTCTAACGGACATTCCGCCGGAAGGTAGGGATTCCAATGCCGGAATCTAGCCGGGTATTACATTCTTCCCCCCTTAAGAACATTCGTCCCCGAATGTTCCTCTACTAGCACATGCATATACATAGCATAAACACAATCATAGAACACAAAAACTCAAGTCTATATAGAAACACGGTACCACTGGAGTATGAACTCCCGGTCTCCCAGGTGCACTTTTCATATTAAGGTGATTCCAAGGGACTTTCACCATTGGGATTTCCTTGTTTCCACACTTTCTGACTTGCGTGTCTGCGGTCCATACTAGCTGCTCAATATAGGTGAGATCCTCTATGATCCCCACCTCTGGTTCCTTTAAGAATCTCACTCGGATCCGACACGAACTCATATACCGTGGAAACATGGAAAAATGGATGGATCTCTTCCATGGAAGTGGGCAAATCTAACTCGTCGGATACATTCCCAATCCCTTTGCAGGATTTCAAAGGGTTCGATGTATCTTAGAGTTAGTTTACCCTTTTTCCCCTAACGAATCATCCTTTCTTAAGAGACACCCCCAGTAATACCACAACCTTCTCCTAGACTTTAACAAGCTTTCGTTGCACATTCTAATAAAACTCTTCCCCCCTTAAGGAACTCTACACAACTCTTCCGCTGACTCACAGCAGTTCTACTTCTTTCTCTAACCACCGGCCTTCTCTCCACTATAATATGGGATAGACTGTCAAGTGATCTCCAGCTGAGGACGTCTAACATAACATTTGCCTCACTCGGATGATATTGGATCTTGCAATCATAGTCACTATACAGTCCTACCCATCTTCTCTACTTTAGGTTCAACTCTCACTGACTCAAGATGTATTGCCAACTGTTATGATCTATAAAGACCTCACATTTTACCCCATTAAGGTAATGCCTCCTCATCTTGAGTGCAAAGATTACAACTGTCATCTCTAGATCATGTGTAGGATAATTCAACTCATGCTTCTTCAACTACCTAGAAACATAAGCAATTACCCCATCACTTGCATTAACACACAATCTAACCCCATACGGGACACATCGCAGATCACTGCGAAATATTCATTACTGGTAGGCAGAGCTACCGTCGGTGCTGACGTCAACCTTTTCTTTGGCTCTTCAAAGCTCTCTTCACACTGAGTAGACCACGCAACACTCTGGTTCTTCTTGATCCATCTGGTCATAGGAGCGGCAACTCTAGAGAAGTTCTGGATGAACCTCCAGTAGGTAACCTGCCCAACCCAAAAAGCTCTTGATCTTTGTCACTACAATGGGTCTGGGCTGGTCAGCTACAACTTCAACTTTCTCGGATCTACCTCACTTTTCTTTTTCCGACATACCATGACCCAAGAAAGATATGCTCCTTGACCGGAACTCACATTTGGAGAACTGAGCATCCAAGCCATGTTCTCTCAGGATCTGTAATCCTGTCCTCAGATAATGGGCATACTCTTCTGTATTTCTGGAACTCACCGAGGTACCGTCAATGAAGACAATAACGGAGTGACCCAAAAACCGACTAAAACTCTACTTATGCGATTTATGAATGCTGTAAGGGCATTCATTAACCCGAGCGACATTTCTAGGAACTCATAGTGCCCATATCTGGTTCTAAACACTGCCTCCGGTACATCTTCTTCCTTGATCTTAACTGATGGTACCTGGACTTCAGATCTATCTTGGAAAGGCAACTAGCTCCTGTTAGCTGGTTTAAAATAGATCGTCGATCCAGGGTAACAAATACTTATTCTGGGTAGTGACTTTGTTCGATGACTTGTAGTCGATACAAAGTCCTAGGGATCCATCCTTCATTTTCATAACCAACACTAGAGTATCACAGGGCGAGGTACTCAGTCGGATGAAACCCTTGTCTACCAACTTTTATAACTGCTCTTTCTACTCCTTTAACTCTGCAGGTGCCATCCTGCAGGGAGGGGTAGGGATGGGTCCAGTCCCCATTATCACTTCAATTTCAAACTTCATCTCCCTAGCGGTGGTAAACCTGGCAGCTTGTCTGGGAAAACATCCAAGGACTCTCTAACTGCGGGCACTGAAGCTGGTTTCCCCAATCTGACTGCTACACTCCCTCACATGAACAAGAAACCCCTGACAACCTTTCATAAACAGTTCATGAGCCTGCAGGGCTGATATCAAACCTCTGGGCATCACTACACTGTCCCCTCAAAAGACTACCTTGATCCATCCTGAACTCTAAACATGACTACCCTACCTCTGCTAACTAAGGTAGCACTATGAGCAGCTAGCCAATCCACCCCTAGAATGACATCAAACAGTCACTCTAGAACCACTAGGTCAGCTAGAAGGCGCCTACTCACAACATACACTGAACTATACCGGCAGACTGACTCTGTTGCTGATGGATCACACTTGGGTCCATTGACCCAGAGAGGACACTCTATTCCCAGAAGCTATCAAACCCACTCTCTCTACGGCTCTCAAAGAAATAAGGAAAGGAAAACATCAGGGTTCATAAAAGCAGACACATCAAAACATAAGGGAGTGAAAATTACCTGTCACCGCCATGTCCGATGTGTCAGCCCCCCGCTGCGTCATAGTGAAGATCCGCACTGGAGTTGATGGACCTTCACTTGGGAAACCTGCTGAAGAAGGAGCTATCCCTCTTCCTCTGCCTCTGCCCTACGCCATGGCTGGAGCTCCTGGCTGAGCCACTCTACCTGATGCTGTCTGCTGGGACTGTGTCACCAAGGTCGCGGTGGGACACTCAAGTGCCATGTGCCCCTCCTGTCCGTACCTGAAACACGCCGTTGTCCCCACCAGACAGACTCCCTTGTGCGGCCTACCGCACCTCGTACATCTGGAGTCGTCCAACCCAGAGCTCGAACCATCACCTATTCCCAGACCAGACTTTATCCAGTTCCAGAACTTGTTCTTCTTCAATCTTCTGAGGCCTCTGCCTCCCTTCTTACTCTTTGTGATAGCCTCGCTCAGAGGGGAGAGATTAACATCACTTGTCCCCGGGATTTTGGAACCCGAAGACTGTGCCACGTACTGTTTAACTGCCCCTTAAACGATGGCACTAGCCTCCATCTTCTGAGCCATATCTACTATGGCATGGAAGCTCTCCCTGCCTACTGATTGAATCAAAGAGGAATACCTGGAATGGAGCCTCATGGTATACCTCTTAGCCCTCTTCTGGTACGTATCATAAGCTTGTCCCACATATGGCAACAACTCCACAAACTTATCTGTAAACTCCTCAACACTCATCTCTTCTGTTTGCCTTAGCTGTTCAAACTCAATCATCTTCAATTCTCTAGAACTATCTGGAAAAGCCCATCCTGCAAACTCATTGGCAAACTGCTCCCAGGATAAGCTCTCCAACCTTGGGTCCACATAGTTTTTGAACCATTCCCTTGCCTTCTTGCATTTCAATGTGAACCCTGCCATCTGAATGGCTCTACTGTCATTGGCTCCCAACTCATCAGTTATCATCTTTACCATTCTAAGATACTCAAAAGGGTCATCACCTGTCTCAAACTTGGGAGCATCCAACTTCAGATAGTCCGTCATCTTTACCTTGCTCCCTCCAGATGAGCTAGGATTAAGTGTTTGGACTACTGGGGTTACTGGTTCTACTGGTGGGGGAGGAGGTGCAGTATTCCCCGGATTAGGGTCTGCTGTTCCTGGAAAAAAGGGTGAGGGTGGAAACATGGGATACTGTGGATATGGCGGGTAAAAGGGAGGATAGGGCATAAAGGTGGGATATGAGTTGTAGCTAAAGAAATCTGATGCATTCCCCATCGGACGCCCTGGCCCTTGTGGGTAGGGTGGATACTGTGATGGAACAAAACCCGAGGCCTGAGTGCCTCCTTGGGACTCTCCCATATCCTCTGCTGACATACTCATGCCCAAGCTCCTATCTCTTCTCTGATCATTCTCCTCCGATCCCCTCATATCCTCTGGCATACCCCCCTGAACTGAGCTCCTCCTGATTGCCTCAAAAGACCTTCTAGGGTCCCTTGATGTACCTTCTCTGCTTGATCTACATGACATTGCCCTTGGCAATTCAGGGGGATGGGCATCCATGCCCTCATTCTCTGGTGGAGCTCCAGTCAATCGTGTAGATCGACGAGTTCCTCTCATCCTGCTTTTTGAAAGCCACAACATACATACTGAACATAACATCATATGATCCATGCGGGAACACATGAATCCACAATACACAATCATACAAACATTAGCATCATCATACGGTTCAGGGTGAAACACATGAACCTGCAACATACATAACATACATAACATAACATTAATGCACATGCATAAAATCATGGCATTTCACATCATCATTCAAGACAGGACTCCACATCTTATCCTAGTGGACATGATTTTCCTATTGTGCTTGCCCGTCTATAACCTTTATGAGCCCGACACACTATAGGTCCGACCATATGAACCTAGGGCTCTGATACCAATCTGTAACGACCTCAAAACCGGACCGCTACCGGTGCTAGGATACAGATCGGCATAAGGCCGTCGGGACCCGTAGCAAGCCTACTATGCATCCTGTACAATTGGTATAAACCCAAACATGATCAAACATTTCCATAAAACATTTAAAACTTTACCTTTACCAAGCTTGATCTGTGCATGCACTATGACTGAACTCATAGAACCCCTAGGGTCAGCATACCCTATGTCAAACTCGGTCCAACACATATATCGATATAATATAAAACTCAGGTACAAAGGGGTTAACCAACTCGGGCCAAGCACAATACTATAACTCTGAACACATTACATAATATCATTTTACAGTACAACTCTTTTACATCATTACATAACCTTACATTACATCATGTCCACTACCATTCTATTACTCATCATAACCATAGCCATATCCTGACGACTCCCTGAACTATCTCTGACCTTGCAAACCTGGGGTTAGGGGAGAGGGGTGAGCTATAAAGCCCAGTGAGCAGAACGATAATGAAAATCATTTGAACATATGCTTTCATGAAATGCATCACATCACAAACATATCACATCAAGGATGAACTCGTCACCACTAGCCCTCCACAAATCGTAACATGTCCAACTGTGCCAGGGGCGATAAGGCCACGCCTGGTCTTTTCTTACATAACTCATATCATAACATGTCCAACTATGCCAGGGGCGATTAGGCCACACCTAGTCTTTTCTTACATATAATGTATTGCCAGGGGCGATTAGGCCACACCTGGTCTTTCCATCTCATGTCATACCATGTCATATCATATCATATCATATCGTACTAAGGGCTAGAGGATCATTCAATATTCATCCACATCATCATCATCGTATTATGCAATACATCATATTCGTGAATTCTAATGCAAACAACCTATTACATAACATGGTATTCGTGATGCATGAACATGCTTAAATCAATTGGTTTAAATTTAACAAAAACATAAGGTTCAGTTCTACTCACATCTGACTAGCCCTGAGCTAACTCTGAAGCAGCTAACTCACTGCTGAACACCTCGGTTCCTCGGGTCCGTTCCTACACAGGTGGACTCAAATGAGGGACCAAACACACTCTAAACAACTCATAATTAACTCCCCAAAAACTCCCTAAAACATCATCAAAGCATGCATAAAAATACCCAAGAAAAGGCTGGACAGGGCACTTTCGGCGGCAGGTTCGGCGGCCGAAAGTCCCTCCAGAGCCGAAACTCAGCCACTTTCGGCGGCACCTTCGGCGGCTGAAAGTCCTTGTCAGAGACGAAACTCATGCATGTTCGGTGGCACCTTCGGCGGCCAAATCTCCCCTCCAGAGCCGAAAGTCCAACTTTCGGGGGCAAGGTTCGGCAGCCAAAAGCTGCCTCCACAGGCAGGTTCGGCGGCCGAAAGTCCCTTCGGCTGCCGAACTTGAGTTCATCCAGAACTCAGCCTCATGCACAAACAAGCCTCCAAACATCCTAAACATGCATTCAACTTCTCAAAAACATGCATAAATCCTTGACCATGCATAAATCCTTGACCATGCATAAAGGAGCTTAACAACTAGATTCAACTCCTAAAACAACATCAAAAAGCACACATCCATAGTTTATGACCCACATACACCAAAACCATTAAAGCAACCCATAATCTCACTTGCCCTCTCCCAATCATGCATACACTCTCCCACATGCATAAAGGAGCATAAACACTAGTCCAAGCCCCCAACAATCAGCACATAAACATATATTGGGCATAAAACCCACATAAACCCTAACATGCATATCTACCCATACTCAACCATCAAAACATCTTTAATCTTGCTTAAAACTTCATTAAAACACAAGGAAAGCAAGGATCTACACTTACCTCTTGAAGATCGAGGGGTGGTGCGATCCCTAACTCGGAGGTGTGGAGGATCCAAGCTCCAAAAGCCTCCAAGCTCCCAAAACTCCTATTTAAGCTTCAAACCTTCAAAACAAGGGTAGCACTCATGAAAACTTGAGGGATGGGTAAAGAAAGCATGAAAACGACCAAAGGAGGACCAAAACTCTCCTGACCTCGAGAATGGGGAGAAAACTCGCCCATTTTCGATCTGAGGGCTCTTTATAGGTGGCCTGTTGAACCACCTTCGGCAGCCTAACGTGCCCCCTAAACTCATGCATGTTCGGCGGCCGAACCTTGGTTCGTTCAAACAAAGCTTTCGGAGGCCAAAAGCGCTCTCGAAACTTTCCCATGTTCGGCGGCCGAACTTCACTTTCGGCGGCCGAACCTAGCAAATGCCTCATTGGTCTAATCTTTTAAAAACTCATTTCTTTTCCATTAAAAACCATAAAATCGTGTGAAAATATTTTAGAAACACATTTTACCCCTTTAGAAGACTCTGGCATCGACAGAATTCCAGATTCCAACGGACATTCCGCTGGAAGGTAGGGATTCCGACGTCGGAATCTAGCCGGGTATTACAAGGGGATTGTCATCTCTCTCTATAGCGGACCTCCTCACCATCAAAGTCGACTTTGGAAGCTCCCAAGTCAGCTAACGGAGCGGAGGGGGCATCACGGGCAACTTTAAGGCCTTGGTTGTAGCCCGAAGCAAACATACGGAAGCCTCCCGGTATATCTTCTCCTTCAGCTCTATAGGGCCTTGTATTCTTGTAGCTGTTCTTCGTAGGCTTACTGAACTCTGTCTTTTGCAGCCCTGGCATCTCTCAGTAGAGAAGCACACCTCTCTTCCAGAGTAGAAACCTCTTAGCGGAGTTGTTGCTACTGAAATAGAGACTCCTCCATTGCCAAGGTCATGCCTTTTAGGTCGTCAATATATTTGTTGAGCTCTTGCTGAAGAACTGTAGCACGAGCCAAGGCCTCGTCGCGTTGAGTCCAAGCCTCATCTCGCTGATGACGAGTCTCCTCCAAAGCAAACAACTGCGCGAGGGCTTCGTATCGTTGAGACTCCACCGCAGAAGCCCGCAAAGATGACTTGGTAGCCTCCTCTCCTAACTCCCTCAGCTACTTGGTGAGGTCTGCAACTTGTTCCTTGAGATCAATAATATGCTTATAGGCCACAGCTGTAGCGAGCAGATTTTCGTACCAGCGTGCCTCCTCAATACGTGATAGAGCATAATTTAGTCCATTTTATATTAATACTATTGATAAATATTTACATGATTTCTGCTTAATTTATTACTTTTAATATTATTTTGCAGAAAATGGTGTAAAAGGACAATTTGGAGAAAATCCCCCTAAAACTGCCTTATTTAGAGCCAAGAAATAATTGGGCCCGCACATGACAGCCCATTCTTGCAAAGAAACAAGCAATTCACGTGGACCACATTCACAGGCAATTATGGACAGCCCATTTTTACCATGGAAGCGCCCAACACTCACGCCAATTCGCACAAGGGATGCGAACGGCCCAATCCGCACAAACCCACTTCACGCGGGCCCGCCAAGGCGCTCCACCATTCACTTCAACGAGCATGCACGTGTGGCCCACCTTCAGCATTCATGCACAATGGTCCAAGGAGGTCCACTCACGCCTCACCATTCAATTGCAAATAGCCCGCACGTTCACAGCGCAGGACCAATGCAATTCACAAACTGATCTGCACGTGGGCCCCGCCAGCTTCATCAATTCCAGCGCACGTGGACCGCTCCATCAATTCCTTCACATGGACGTGGACCCGCCCGCGCGCAAGGCCCGCCAAAGCAAGCTCGCGCATGGCCCACCTTCAACGCCTCAGCCCACTCCGCGCAAACAAATCCACACGTGGATTATTATGTTTTACTGTAGTATGTGTAAGCTCAAAAGTGCGATAATCGATGATGACCGCTTGATTTCACCCATACGAGGCCAAGCCCCCGTTGATAATTTCGGTCCAAAAGTCAAAAAGCTTATTTAGTGAGTCGGCTTGAACCACTCGGTCTCGAGATCGGGCTTCCTATAGGCCTCAATCTCCCTCTATTGTAAAATTCTATTTTTTAAATCTCAGATCATCGATAGGTTTTCACTCTGATATGAAAATAAAAATTTTTCTAACCAAGATTTGAGATTTTTTTTTTTTTCAACTTGAAATAGTAAAAAATCCCAAATGAATAGTAATATTTTTATATTTTCATATAACTAATTAATATTTTTAATATATTAATTTAATCAATTAACTACTTTTCTATAATTTTACTTTTAGTATTAATTAACTATATAAAAAATTATCTTTTTAATTTTAGTTAAATATTATAAAGTGCCATTTAAATTTATTGTTTTAATTATATTAATTATATATTGTTTAATTTATTTAAAAATAAATAAATTTATCCTTAAGGAAAAGTAAAAATTTTTAAGTATTATTTTATTTCATAAGTTAAAATTATAAAAATATAAAATTAAAATTACTTTATTAACATTACATAAGAATTATTTAAAATGAATTAACTATCATCACAAAATAGGATTACTACGTGATAAAAATTTGATAAGTAGAAGTGCGGATCCATACAAAAAAGAAAAAATATGAATATCGCAACATCTGATCCTTCATTAAGATTCATCCGTCCATGAAGAGATTGAATTTTCACATAAAATTATCGTTAGTAAATACAATTCAACAGACTTTCATTATATATATAATCATAAAATCACCGATCAGTTAAACTGGTAAGATTTTTTTTAAATAGTCGAATATATTATCACTATATTATCAAAAAATACTATAATTAATTTTGTACTTTTACCGTATAAAAATCAATAATCATAAAAATAAAAATATATAATTTTTATACAATTATATTTTAGTTCTAAGTAATTATTGACTCTGTTTTCAATTTAAACATTAAAATAGTTACAATAAATATGAATGATATCATTTTTTTTTATATAAGTTTAACCGACTATAAAACGGCTGTATTTTTCAATCACATCATTATTAAATAGCTATTTGAGACAAGATTAAGAAATTGCAAAAACTTAGGTGAGAATAAATTGATCCGCAATTATTAGAGATCAATTGGGCCATTGATAAAAAATCTTATTTATAGTTTTAAGATAAACATATTAGTTTTATAAAAATTTTAAAAGAATAATATAATAAAAGTTCTAAAAATTGGTTAGATTTAAAGCAGGCTGACTTGAACTATTAAACTTTTTTCCAAATTGACATATGCATGGCAGGAATTGAAGAGTGGATCCAAATTTGTGGTTGACAACAATCCAGTGGTTAGTCAGGTCTCTTCATCTTGAATGATTCTTGTCTCCGGAAGAGAAAAAACATAATTCATAATAATAATAATAGATAGTTGGCATTAATATTTGCTGCAAAGAGGTTCAGTGCGAGTCCTTTTCAATTTAAATGGATAAATTTTCTGAATTGAATTAATTTAAAATTTTAATTTGATATTTTATTTATTTTGATTTAATTTGATTTTTAATTTTAAAAATTTTATTTATTTTAATTTTATTTGATTTTAATAAAAAATAAAAAAAAATCAAATTAAACTGATTAATAATAATAATATAAAGAAATTAAATTCTATTAAAATTAAAATATTTTAATTAAATTTTAAAATATAAAAAATAAAAAATTTATTAAAAATTAAAACTGATCAAATCGAATCAAACCGAATCAGACCGGTTCAGTTCAATTCAGTTTCTGACTAAAATCGATTCAATTTAATTTTCATAAATACTAAGATTTTAATTTTTAATTTATTCAATTCAATTTAATTTTAAATCAAATCGACCGAATGTTTAATACCCGAATATATTAGGATATGAATAGAAAATTATTATTTAGTTTTTATATTATAAATTAATTTTTTAATTTTAAAATATATTAAAATATTTTTAATATTTTAAAAAATTTATTAATTAATTTTTTTATTAATTTTAATCGTTAAATATTTTATTATATAATTTTTATATTTTCAATAGTTAATATCCTAATTTTATAAAAAATTTATTAATTAATTTTTCAAATGATATTTTAATTTTTTTATAATATTTAATGATTAAACTAATAAAAAAATTAATTAATAAACTTTTTAAAATATTAGAGATATATGATGTAAATTTATTTTTTTATTAGATTGGTTTAACGGTCTTATTAGAGAGTTTATAAGCCATAAAAGTCAAGTTTATATCTTTCACATCTTTTAAAAATCATATATCAAGACTTTATCTATTAGGTCTTATTGGTTACTCAGCTGTTTAGTAATTCATGAATTTTTATTTTACCGATTAATACAGTATTTAACGGTACCTTTTAACCATTATTTATCAAGGCTTTATCTATTAGGTTTGTTGGCTCTAACTATACATTAGATTTCAATTTTTCTAAAAAATCAATGGGTATTATTATTTTTCCGAGATTCTTTATCGAGGTCTACAACTTTTTTATCCAACTTCAGAATCGATAATCAATTAATAAATTTTTTTTATAATATAAAAATTAAATAATAATTTATTTTTACGTCTTTATCCCATAATATTTGTCATTTAGTTTTCGCCCTACAATATTCATTCATAATAATCTTAATTTTTAAAAATTTACTTTATCCATTTTATAATTTTTATCTATAATTTTTTTATTTACCTCAAAATTATTATTATTATTTTTATTTTTTACATTATAGTTAAAATATAAGTTGACTATTATTATTATTATTATTTATTTTTGTTCTATTTTCAATACAATATATCATTAAATTGTTATTTTTTAAATAATTATTTAAAATTTCTGTTAATATTTAATAAAATTATATTTATTAAAAATAATAAAAAAGCAAAATAACAAAAATTATGCAATATAATAATTTATTTAAAATATATATTTTTTATATATTAGTATTAAATAATTTAAAATTAATAAAATATATAAGTAATAAATAATTTAAAATAAATAAGATTCTCTAAACAACAGTTACTGTAGAATGAATATAATATAAATAATTAAAGTGGGTTTAATAGAAAGTCGTCTTATATAAAAATAAGTTTAATAATCGTTTATATTTAATCTGGTGATAGATGCATCTGAATAAAAAATTTTTTAAAAAAATAATTATATTAAATAATTACATTAAAATTTAAATAATGTATATAATAAATACATGAATTTATATATAAATATTTAATTTATTTAATGTCGTCTTTATATTTATTATAATAATTTTGATTTATTTATATTTATTTTTATTATTTTTTATAATCGTTTATATTTAATATGATGATAAATGTATCTACGTAAATATTTTTTAAACAAATAATTATATTAAATAATTACATCAAAATTTAAAAAATAGTATGAACAAACTCACTAATTGATCCATTTATTTTAAAAAATATATTAAAACATTATTGATATTTTAAAAAATTTACTAATTAGTATTTCGATCAGTTTTAGCCATTAAATATTATAAAAATATATAAAATGCTCCTTATACGGAAATATTAATTAATAAATTTTTTAAAAATCTGAGAAATTAACTAATAATTTTTTTAAAATTATAAAAACTAAATAGTAAAATATTTGAAAATAAAATTAACTGAGAAATTAACTATAAAACTTTCTAAAATATCAATAATATTTTAATATATTTTTTAAAACCGACATACTAACTAGAGTTTTTTTCTATCATAAGAATTCAGTAGTCATTTTTTCTTATTTTTATAATCACTTTGTTAAATTAAAAAAAAAATGCAACAAGTTAATGTCAAATTTAAATTCAATATATAATACAGATAGATATGTAAAGTATAACATCATACTATGAATTCATTAAATAAATGGCATATTAACAAAAAATTAAATTGTAAATTATTGTTATGTTATTATATATAATAATAATAATAATAATAATAATAATAATAAAGAACATAAAAATTTAAAAATAGGATTAAAAAATAAAAAATTTAATGTTAGTTAAATTTTTATAGAAATGAATTTGTTTAAAAAAATATTTAATTTTGTAAAAACCAATTTTTTATATAAATAATACAATTCTTTTTTTTTTAAATTATAAATAATACAATTCTTAATTAGTACTTAAAGTGGTTTTATATAATTTTATATAATTTAAAATAGGATTAAAATTTTAAATTTGTATGAATCCTAAAATTAATTTGAATAGTAAATTTTTAATATAATTCTTAAATAAAATTAGCTTTTCAATGTAAAAATTTTAAATTATATATATATATATTTTAATTTTGTTGTCGTAGGTATTGTAGAATTATTTTAAACTATAATTTATTAATAAAGTTTTGTGGGGCTAGTTAGTTTAGGCTATTGAGCCTGGATCATGCGGGTCCAAATCTTTGCGCAGCACCAAGCTTTGCAAGGACTCAGACTATATGGACTTAATTGCGCAGCATTAGGCCCTGTGCAGGCCCAGGTCCAGACTTGTGGCACTAGACCACACGCTAGGTGTTTGGACCATAAAGACTCAGGTGCGTAGCACTGGCCACGCGCAGTATGGGGTCGCGTACTGATATTGGGCGCTTGGACATACAGGTCTAGGTGTGTGAGCCAGGCACGCACAGGCTATATCACGAGCCTAGCCAGCACACTAGCTTGGCAGTTCAGACTTATTTCTTTTTTTTTTTTCAAATTAAAAAAGATAATTATTCTATTTAAAAGAATAAATTCTGAACCAAAATTAATAAAAAAATATTTTGATGTGTGATATTTATAAAAAAGTTAAAATTGGGCATTTTTTATATAATTGTTTTTAATAATTTTTATATATTATTAAATAATTTTTTTAATAATTTTTTGAACAAATATCTAAAGAGGTTTTTTGATGATGTTATCATCATTAATTTCTTTTATGTTTTAGACTATTATTTTATTTTTTTGTATATGTATACAAATATAATATCAACTTACAATAGAATGTAAGTTATTTGTAACTCGATACGAGTACTTCTACATAACAAAGAAATAAGATAAATGAGATGATTAAATAGCCAATTATCTTAATTTTTTCACAAAATAGAGAAAGATGTGTTTTTTAAAAATTATGTTACCTAATTCCAATCTAAAAGAATTTTTAGATTCTATTTAGGAAAAGAGCAATTGATTTCGCAAACACTTTATAATAAATTTATTAATAAATATGTTAAATGGGTTGAAAATAGGATGATATCTCTTTTGATGGGATTATCAAGATTGATTAGTAAATCTATTTTTTTAAGTCAAAACTATTTAGAATTGACTATGATCTGAAACGATTAGAAAATGGTCTATATAATTTATTAGAAGATTCTAATAATGTGAATCAGATTATTTTTAATTGATTGGAGTTCTAGTATTTCAATTTTTTAAGTTTTTTCATATGATAAACAATATAATGTTTAATTGTTTCATGATTTTAAATAATATTTTATTTTATTTTATAAATTGTATTTGTTCATTTTTTTTAATGTACATCATATATTGATACACTGTTTGTGAATTGATGTTTTAGGATATAAGTATAAAATATTTAAACTCTTAAATTATAAAATATTTAAACTCTTAACATAATTAATTATAATTAATTTTTATAATATATTAAAATTTTAGATAATGATTGAGATCACATAAACTTCCGACTTTGAATTTAATGTAAAATAATTATTAATATAATTAATTATTATTAAGATTAGTGTATATATGAACTAAGATATTAATTCATATGCATAAATATTTCTAATTTAGACTTAGAATAATATCTGCTTTCAAATCTTTTTAGCTGATTTTAATAAGTGAGAGAAGTTAAACGAGGATAACTATAAAATCTAAAGAAATAAAATCCAATATGTGCTCGAGAAACTAAAAACTCTAGAATCTCCTAATCTAATTTTGAAAATACTATAATAGGGTAAAACATCACAGTATAGGCTGAACCATAAAGTGTATGATGTTTGCAAGAAATGAATTCAACTTTTTACATCACTTTGGCAAGCAGTATGCATGATATTCTTATGCATGAGTTTAGAAAATATGATTTAACAAAAAATATATGGTCTGCAATTAAATAGAAATTTAAAGGAATCTTGCTTGCCAATCTTATAGTTCATACTATAAAATTAGATACTTATAAGCAGAGTTCTAATCATGATATAAGAAAATATCATAAGATCATGAATAATATGGTGAATGAGCTAAAGGATGCTCGTCATATTTTAGTTCACAAATAAAATGTCTAAATTGTCATATGCTTTTTGTCTAAATACTTAGAATCACATGAAACATGCTATTTACTCACGGCGTACATATTAAATATATATAGAAGATGTTATACACTTCTTAAAGCTCAATTAGGAACGTTTGCATTTAAATCTAATGAGTATAAAAGTGTACTTAACTAGCTCTAATTCCTAAGTAATAAAAGAAAATTAGCAAAAATATCAAGGTGGAAACTAGCAAGAGATAGAAAAAGTTAAGTCCAATAAGAAACAATAATAAGGGAAAGGGCAAAGGTCCTTTCATATAGAAGAAGGAAAATATTATTAAGATCAAATATTTTAACTGTATAGAACAAGATTGAAATACTTTCGGGAAATTGTGACGACTTCATTTATGGGCAAGATAGATATTTGTTAGGAAATAACACCAAAGTGGAGGTGAATAGTTTAATCACCTGCGAGTTTACTATATGTAGTAGGAAAATTTTACTCCTAAATGATATCCAATTTGTCCCATAAATTCATAGGAATTCAATTTCTGTGTTGGTTATATTTTTCATGAAAAAGGTGTAAACTTGTTCTAAGTATAAGTTCTAGTGGTTCTAGATATTTCTTGAATGGTCGTATTGGCTTAGTTAGTATAAATAACTGTCAGAGTACATATTTTTTTCTATTCTACATCTTTTGATACATTTATAAATGATGTAAACTTGGCATGCTATGCTTGCCATATAGGTTAAGTAATATACAGCGATTAGCCAAAGTGGGCTTATTATATAGCATTAGCAAAGTAGATATGTCTACATGCAACTATTGCTTAATTTGAAAAAATATGAAAAAACCATTTGAGAGAAAGCAAGAGTTAAATTCCTTTGTTTTTAATCTATTCTAATAAATGTTCTGTATATCTAGGGTTAGCATAGAGAGTATCTGTTTCTTAATCAATGTCTACTCTCTGCAAAATTATGTCCATTTGATATATCATTAAATTGAGACTTTAAGTTGTTTCACTAAATTTTTGGATTTACTTAAGAATCAATCAGATAGAAAAGTAAGGGCTTTAAGAATTAACTGAGATAGGAAATTTATGTCGAAGCAATTTAAGAATTGTGTGATAGAAAGAAGAAATAATACTATGAGGTTAGGCCAATAATGAGATAAGCTAATTTTGTTAATAATCTATTGAGGTGATACATTATCAGTACTCACTGTTATACTTAACCGAGTACCCACATAAATAGTAAATTCTACTCCATATGAGTTATGGACTAAAACATCAACTAAATTCATCTAATTTTTGCAACAGAGGCTCGAAATGTTAGACTCTACCTTTACACTAATGGCTTTCAACCATTCAGTCAATTTGGCCAACAATATTCTTCATGGCCAGTAACTTAACTCCATACAACTTGCTACCATGGATGTGTATGAAATATGAGTATATATTTATGACGACTATCATTTTTGGACCTAAGAATTTAAAGGAAAATCTTGATGTATACATGCAACTATTAGTTAATGAATTGAAAGAGTTTTGGAAAGTTGTATGAATACCTATGATACTTTCCATAAGAATAATTTCATCATACGTTCTGCTTTAATTTGGACTATTAGTGACTTCTCTGCTTATTCAATGCTCTCAGAGTGGAGCACAGCGGAATGTACTACATATCCATACTATATGGAAAATACAGATGTCTTTACATTGACAAGGGGAGATAAACATGGTTTGATAGCCATAAAAAATTCTTACAACATAACCACCCTTTCTGTCGAAATAAGACATCTTTTATTAAGAATTAAACTATCTTTATCTCACTACCACCAATTAAAACTGGGAAATACTTGTTAAAAGAGATTGATTCGTTTGGCTTGATGCAGGTAGTAGATACTGACTGTCCAAAAATAAATGGTTGGATGTCAAAGACAACTGGTTGGCATAAATAGAGCATATTATGGAATTTACCATATTGGTTATCAAATATGATTCGCCACAATTTATATGTCATGCACATTAAAAACAATATTTTTGAGAATATTTTTAATACGATGATAAATGTGAAGGGAAAAATAAAGGATAATATAAAATCACGAGAAGATTTAAAGGAAATATATAGAAGACCATATTAAATATAGATCCAATCAGTAGAAAATATCCAAAAGCAAGTTATTGTGTGGACAAGAAATCAAATATGATACTGTTTGATTGGCTGAAATTATTAAAATTCCCTGATGAATATCTTTTCGATATAGGAAGATGTGTTAACAATAGGAAGCTTCAACTATTTGGTATAAAAAGCCACAATTGTCATGTTTTCATACAATGAATTCTTCCTATAGCTTTCAGAGAATTATTGCCAAATAATATTTGGCAGTTAATAACACAGCTTAGCAATTATTTTTTTGAGAACTTACTTCAACTACAGTTACTAATTGGGACATGCAACAGTTAAATGAACAGATTCCTATGATCTTTGTAAGCTTAAACGAGTATTTTCTCCAAATTTGTTTGATTCAATAGAATATTTAACAGTACACCTTGCATAAGAAGCAGTAATTGCAGGATCAGTACAGAGGTATACTTCATAATTGTTTATCAATATAATAACATTTTTATTTACTTACAAAACATTGATAACTGTTATTTCGAGTTCCAACTATAAATACTTAAGAAAGTTAAAGAACAATGTAAAAAATAAGGTCAAGGTGGAAGGTTCAACCTGTAATGATTACTCGGTGGAAGAAGGATCTATTTTTTCTGCTCATTATTTTAAACTACATGTCGTGACGAGACACTAAAAAGTGCCACGCAACTTGCTTGAATTTATTATTGATGATGATGTACATGATAAATTAAGCATATTTAAATGTCCAGGTAAATTAATGGATCACTAACGAAAACTTCTGTTAGTAAAAGATCTAATTCGTTTTGAAAAATGTGTTCATACACTAACAAAAGTGAAACTATTAGAAACTATAATGGACATTTTCATTATTATTTTGTTACAATTTCTAACGAGTTTATTGAGTCGTTGGTACTGAATTTACCAACGAGGATTTCTAAAATGGATTTCGTCCGTTACAAATCCATTAATGAAGTGATGTACTAACATATTTTTACTACTCAGCAATAAATTTTTTCATTTCTAAATAGCAATCTTCTTGTAGTGACCCACGTTCCTCCCTATAGTCATTTGCTCTGGAATTGATCGCTTATGTAGGAATTTCATATGAAAAGTAGTGGAGATAATAGAAAGATAACTTTAATATCTTGGGAAAAAATTGTCTGCCCAAAGGATATAGGAGGCCTTGGGTTTAGGGACTCAAGAACCATTAACAAAGCCTTCATGCTCAAGATCTCTTGGAATTTGGTGGATAGACCGTGAGAGTTTTAGGTTTAGGTTTTGAGATCTAAATACAAAATGGCTAACACCTTTATATCCGAGAAGGTCTCTAAGGCGTCCTGCTCTAACCTTTGGAAAGGCATCTCTAGTGTTTAGGAGAACCTAAGAGTGTTGGATTATTAGCAATGGTAGGGTGTGCATCTTTTGGGAAGACAATTGGATATCACTAGCTACCCACTTGTCTAGTTTAACTAGCTACCCACTTGTCTAGTTTAACAGTTACCTCGATTCTGGAAATCTTGTCTCTAAGAAGGTGGAGGACTTCTTCGAGGTAAAAGTAGGATGGAAATGGCAGAGCCTTGCTCACTTGTTACCCCACTCGGCCTTTTTGAATATGGTTCCTATTGTGGTGGGGGTCAACAAAGAGAAAACTAATCAGGTAATTTGGCTTAGGTCGGCTTCAAGCAAGTTTAATTTAAAAATAGCCTACTTGGTGCTTGTAGGTTTGAAGGATAGTAGACTACAAAGAACTAGAAACTCATTTGGAGGTGAAATGGCCCACAGAGAATTAGAGCTTTTCTTTGGCAAGCCATACACAATGGTATTCTCAGTAATTTAGAAAGGTATAGAAGGCATCTTGGCGCTCACAACAACTTTCCTATATGCGAAAGGGAAGTTGAATGTCTTCTCCATATCCTGCGTGACTGTTCTTATGTCAGATAGGCTTGGGCTCATATTTTACCACACAATATTAAAAATAGGTTCTTCACAATCCCAAATGTATGAGCTTAGCTTGTAACGACTCAAAAACTGGACCGCTATCGGCGCTAGGGTTTAGGTTGGCTTAAGGTCGCCAAAATCCGTAGCAAGCCTATTATACATCATATTACACCTTATATAATCCCAAATATGATCATAAAAGCATATAAAAATGTTTCCATCTCAAGAACCAAAACTCGACATATGCATTTATCATAATTAAAAACATAAAACTCATACTAAACCCCTCATTAAATGCTCTAGTATGGTCAATATTACATGCCTCAGTTTAGTTGAAACATAACTTAAACTTTAAAACTTTTACATAAGAAGATCATAAATAAGGGATTATAAAAGAAGACTCGGGCAAAACATAATTCTAATCTACAATAAGAATTACATGTCCACAGCTAAATTATTACATCAGAACTATACCAAACAACTCTGTTGACCTCCCCAGCTAACTCTGATCCTGCAAATCTAGAGTTAAGGGAAAGGGATAAGCTACAAAAGTCTAGTGAGAAGAAATATAAACAAAAGCAGTTCAATAAAATATATGATCGTATGAATGCATAACAACACAAACAATTCATATTAAAATAGACTTGTCACTAGTAACCCTCTATAAATTCTAATAGTATCCGGCCCACAATAGGTGCTCCTCAATACTTCTTCTTAAACATAGCATAACATATTCATAGTGTCAGAGGCGTAAAATGGACCTCGACCTAGACTTTCCCTTACATAATGCTAGGGGCATAGAATGGGTCTCGACCTAGACTTTCGTATTCATCATACCATATCATAACATGCTCAAGGGCTAGTGGGTCATCCAACATCTATCCACAATAACAATAAGTTATGCAATACATCATCATATTCGTAAATTTTAATGCAAAATAACCTAATCATATGCACATGACATTCGTGATGCATGAGCATGCTTAAAATATTTGATTTCTTTAAAATGATAGTTTAATTTAGTTCTACTCATCTCTGCTTACGCAATCCTAGCTCTGAAACAGTTATCTCAATACAAGCCTTTACGGTCTCCCAAATCCGATCCTACACAGATGGACTTAAATAAGGGACCAAACATAATTTTTACAATACTTGAAACTATCCCTAGAAACCCTTAAAAACATAGTAGAGAACATGTAGAAAATGAGTTGAAAATGGCTGGACAAGGAACTTCCAGCGGTAAGTTCGACGGCCTAAAGTTCGCTTACATATCCAAAAGTCAAACCTTTAAAGGCAGATTAGGTGACCAGAAGGTAGCCTTCACAGGCAAGTTTGACGGCCAAAATTACATAATTTTTAAACACCACATCAAAGGTTTCAAGATGCCTCAAGTGCAACTCAATCTCAGGCAAATTGCTTAGAAACCATCGGACCCACTTTCTTTCAAACTCAACATTGATGGTCCTTGGTGCCTGGATAACTGGGTTTACCACAATGTTTGGTAGGACAACTGCGTTGGGAGATAAGCTACGGGTAATCTTAGAAGGGATTAATTTGACAGCAAATTATAATGCGAGGTAGGTTATGATTGAAAAAGATAATTGGAAAGCTAAGTAAATTATTTCGGGTAAAAGCCAATCTTCAGTGCTTTTAAGTTTTTTGACAATGCAAATTAAAAATGCCTTACATACTCGGAACTTTGAGTAGCATATTTGTTTTTATGGCTTGATGCTTTCCCTTCTCAACAAAAAAAAAAAAAAAACTAATTAATTATTAAACTTACTGATCTTATCACACTACAAAAAAACTGTGAAATTGCGACCAAAATTAGCGACCAAAATTTTTGGTAGCTATATAGCAACAAATCAGCGACCATTCTGCTACTACATGAATGAAATAATATTTTTATTTAACAAAAAGCTCAACGACCAAAAATTGGTCGTTATTTGGTCGCTATTTAGCGACCAAATCTTAAATCGTCGCTAAATTTAGCGGGAATTAGTGGCGCGAGATATTTGCAATCATATTTGCGACGAAATTACGACCACATTTTGGGCGGGAATATTTTGCGACCATATTTAGCGACTAATTAGATTGGTCGCTAAATAGCGACCAATCAGCAACCATTTCATTTTTAAAATTTTAATTTAATTTTTAATTAAATTTTATTTTATTTAAAATTTTAAATTTTAAATTAAGTGAAATGACGTCGTTTTGATAATTTAAGGATACTCTAACCTAATCCTAATTCCTAATCTCTAATCCCTAATCCCTAATAAAATTAACCCTAATTCCTAATTCCTAATCCCTAATTAATCTCTAACTCTAATTCTTAATTAATCTCGAATTCCTAACAAAACTAACCCTAATCTCTAATCCCTAATCCCTAATCCCTAACTATAATCTCTAATCCTAATCCCTAATTTCTAATCTTAATCTCTAATCCCTAACAAAATTAACCCTAATCCCTAGAGGGGAGCAGAAATCGATTCAAACCGAAAAAACCGACCGTACCGAACCGATTTGAAAATTTAGTTCGGTTTTTTATACATTTCGGTTCGGTTCTATTTTTAATTTTAAAATTTTTTATTATTTCGATTCGGTTCAATTTTGATATTTCATCTGACAGATTTGTTAGAGGCCATACCCTCTGGCTTTCTGTGTGCAAGCCTCTCTATAGTTGCCCATCACCAACCTTGACCTTAATGTAACCCTCAAGGCCCCATGTAAACTATTAATCTGATTATTTGATTATTAATCTGATTATTTGCTATTTAATTACTTAAAATCAATTTAATGGCTGCCACTTCTGCTAGCTGTGTTTAGTCATTATTCCTTGAAATTCTTACATATTTGTACTACTTGTGATTAAAATTCTAACCCCATTTACCTTATGGTAGCTATCATCAAAATTGTGGACAGTGATATTGTGGACAGTGATTGGGAGTGATGCAGTGATATTCTGGCTGGATGACTCTGTATATTATAAAGTAACTTCCAGATGGCAAAAATTTCTGCACTTGAAGAGATGCTTGTTCGTTGCTTACTAGACTCGTTCTTTTACAATAGATGTAGTGTGCCTCAGGCACTTGGAACGTTTTGTTGTGTACCAATTAGGAACTGGTTAGACCGCATTAAAAAATATAACTCTGTATAATACAGAATAAGGGAAGTATAAAGGTATATTTTATGATATGAATTTGATACTATTTGGATCCATTATGTATTTTGAGATATTTTAAGTTTCTTAGTGTTGAATTATAATAATATTTTGAACTTTTAGATTGCAGAATTATGAAATGAAGTTGATGTGTATATATTGTCTTTGATGTTTTATGTATTGGAATGTGTGTGTACATATTGATATTGCAGAACTATAATAAATATTTTTTTGATTTTACTATTAATTTGCGATGAAATAGCGAGTAAATACTCTTCCCTGAGGCGATCAAATAATAACAAAATAGCGACCAAAACAACGACCATTTCGCGATCAAAATTTAACGACCAATTTACTTCCACAGAAGCGACACTGAGGCGATCAAATAACAATGTAATGGCGACCAAAACAGCGACCATTTAGCGACCAAATTATAGCGACCAAATCAGTGACCATTTAGCGACCAAATTATAGCGACCAAATTATAGCGACCAATTTTCAATACATATTCTACCATGACACCAAATTAGCGACCAAAAAATGGTCACTGAAAATAGCGACCAATTTCCAGATTGTCGCCAAAAATTTAGCGACTGGCCAAGCACCGGCCATTTCATTTTGGTCGCTAAATGGTCGCTATTTCATAATAGCAACCAAATTCTGCCTTTTAGCGACCAAAATTTTGGTCGCTAAATCACTGTTTTTTGTAGTGTCAACAATTAAAATGAATAATTTAATATTATTTTCTTTTAAATAATATTAAAAATTTTATTTTTATTTTTAATGGATCCATCATCACAAAAAGAATTTAGTGACTTAATCAGCACAAATAAAATTGAAGTTTAATTTAGTGAGCTAGATGAGGAGGTCTCCACGTAACAACATATGAAAAGCTCCCCATTTGTGTAGAATCTCCGACTACTGAATCCTCGCAAAATTAATAATTGCCCCTTCATTGGATTATATTTTCAAATTAACTTAACTATATACATTAGATTTTTTTTTTCTTTTATCAAAAAATGAATTTTATATATTATAAATAGTCAAATAAAAGCATAAATTCCTTGAATTAATTTATCAAATATATTAATTAGTCCATTTTAATTTTAATTAGTTCATAAAAATGCACCACATTATTAGTTTGTTAATTTTAATTAGTTCATAAAAATAAATTCAACTGACTATATCAAATGAAAATATAAGATTAACGTTTTTCATGATTTTTATTGTAAAGAAAAATTACTATGTACTCCTTATGGTGCGGAGAAATTCACTAATTAGTCTTTCAATTTTAAAAAAATGCGTTGAAATATTACTAACATTTTAAAAAATATATTAATTAGTCCATCCGTTAATTTTAGTCATTAAATTTTATAAAAACAAGTCTAATGAATTAGTAAACTTTTTAAAAATTTGAGATATCAACTAATAAATTTTTTTAAAATAATAAGAGCTAAATAGTAAAATTCTTAATAGCAAAATTAATGGAGGGACTAACTAGTAGACTTTTCAAAATATTAGAGATGTTTTAATGTATTTTTCAAAATTAATGGACTAACTAATAAGGTTTGTCATACTATAAGAATTAAGTAGTGATTTTTTCTTATTATAATTATTTTTTAAATATGTATATGAAATATGAGAATATAAAATATTATAATTATAATTTTATTTTAATTTTAATTAATTATATAAAAACTGAAAATGATAGTTTCCATTTCAATTAATAATATAAAAACATAAAATAGTGTTTTATATTTTTAATTAAATTAATTATAAAATATATGAAAAATAAAAATAATTTAAAATTTAAAAGGTGGCGTGAGCTGTTCGTATAAAGAATTAGACTAAATTGAAATTTAGATTGAACTTTTGGACTAAATTGAACAAAATCTAATTAAAATGAGCTAATTAAAGCCTAAAATGGACATCCTAATAAATGCTAAGGTGGATTGAGTAATAATCAAATTTAATTATTGAAAGTATTATTTCTGTATAAGAAAATTGTATTTATAGAACATGTTATGAGCAATTCGTTCAAATCACAAGTCAATTTACATTTAAAAATAAGATTATTTATAATTCATTTGAAAATCGAGCTATTCTTTAAAAGTTGGAGAAACGTTTAGACGGTGCTAAAAAGAACTAGGCATCCGAGCTATCGAGCATTCTATGGGCATGACCATACCTCGAAAACCTACAGGGGAGACCCCATTCGCACTGGCGTTTGGGACAGAAGTTATGGTTGTCATAGAGCTACAAATCCCAATACACCGAGTGCAATTCAATGATGAAGATCTCAACAATGAAAAACTGAGGAGTAACCTAGACGCCCTTAAAGAAATCAAGGATGGAGACAAGTGCGAACAGTAGCCTACCAGTAGAAAGCGGCTTGGTACTACAACCAAAAGGTTCATGAAATGAACTTAAAAATTGGAGACTTGGTTCTGAGGAGACTAGAAACCATGGGAAAAAGGGCTACTATGGGCAAGCTAGCGCCGACTTGGGAGGGATCGTTCAGAGTTACTAAAGTTGTTAGGCCGGAAGTATATCGAATTGAAGACTTACAAGAGAACCCGGAGCCTCAGCCTGGAACATCCAGCACCTGAATAGGTATTTTCAATAAGCAATACGATGTAATTGTAATATTGAATAAATGAAATTCCTCTTCCACGTCTCTTTTCTACCTATAAAATTTCATGATAACAAAAAGCCCAGTGAGGTGGGTGACTGGTCTCGTAAATAGACCGCCGACAAAAAGTCGAGTTAAGAAAACAAGAAGGCTAATGAGGCAGGTGACGAGTCTTGAAAATAGACCGCCCAACAATAAAAAGCTAAGTTGAGAAAACAAGAAGCCCAATGAGGCAGGTGACTAGTCTCGAAAATAGACCGCCGACACCAAAATGCCGAGTTAAGAAAACAAGAAGCCCAATGAGGCAGGTGACCGGTCTCGAAAATAGACCACCGGTACTAAAAAGCCGAGTTGATGAAATAAAGAAGACCAGTGAGGTAAGTAACTGGTATCGAAAATAGACTGCCGGCACTAAAAAGTCAAGTTAAGGAAATAAAGAAACCCAATGAGGCAGGTGACCGGTCTAAAAAATGGGCTTCCAGTGCCAAAAAGTCGAGTTAAGAAAATAAAGAAGTCCAATGAGACAGGTTCCGGCCTCGAAAATAGACCCCTGGCACTAGAAAGCCGAGTTAGGGATCTAAGTGAAGCCAAAAAGAGCCAAAGGCACCATACTTATTGAACTGAAAACTAAAATAAGGAAGAAAAACTAAGGCATAAATAAATCCTTGGGACAACGTGCATCGAGGTAGAAAACCATACAAAAGGCCAGGGGCAATCGCAGGGGACACCGACACTCAAAAATTAATCTCTGGTGTCAAACCAGCCCGGTTAAAGAACTCACGACACGGCCTAATAAAAGGTCTAGACAAGTAAAAGAACAAAAAACGTCTAAGGATGCAAAAATTATGATGATTTTCAACACGGAAATTAAGATAAAATTAAGTCAAATTGATTTTCAATAAATAGAAGTCAAATACACCAAGCCAGTTAGCATTCATAAAATAAGCAGTTATCAAATAAACCACTTAGTATCATTCACAGGCAACATGCACGAAATATAACCCAAGTATAGGAATGCAAATAAAGTTCAAATCAACAAGAAGAAAGAAACAAAAGAATAGATTGAGAATAAATTCATTTCATTACTTATGTACACCATTAGAGTTTGTTATAGAAGCAACAGGGGAAGGAGGAGCAGATCTAACTAAATCATTATTCATAGGGAACATAGAAGGGTTGTCCTCCTGGTAAATAGAAGTCAAAGGAGGGGGGGGTTCTTAGGGAGGGGATTGTCATCTCTCTCTATAGCGGACCTCCTCACCATCAAAGTCGACTTTGGAAGCTCCCAAGTCAGCTAACGGAGAGGAGGGAGCATCACGGGCAACTTTAAGGCCTTGGTTGTAGCCCGAAGCAAACATACGGAAGCCTCCCGGTATATCTTCTCCTTCAGCTCTATAGGGCCTTGTATTCTTGTAGCTGTTCTTCGTAGGCTTACTGAACTCTGTCTTTTGTAGCCCTGGCATCTCTCAGTAGAGAAGCACACCTCTTTTCCAGAGTAAAAACCTCTTAGTGGAGTTGTTGCTACTGAAATAGAGACTCCTCCATTGCCAAGGTCATGCCTTTTAGGTCGTCAATATATTTGTTGAGCTCTTGCTGAAGAACTGTAGCACGAGCCAAGGCCTCGTCGCGTTGAGTCCAAGCCTCATCTTGCTGATGACGAGTCTCCTCCAAAGCAAACAACTGCACGAGGGCTTCGTATCGTTGAGACTCCACCGCAGAAGCCCGCTAAGATGGCTTGGTAGCCTCCTCTCCTAACTCCTTCAGCTACTTGGTGAGGTCTGCAACTTGTTCCTTGAGATCAATAATATGCTTATAGGCCACAGCTGTAGCGAGCAGATTTTCATACCAGCGTGCCTCCTCAATACGACTGTCTATAAAGCCCTAAAGAGATCGATTTTGACTATCAATCTCCATGTACATGCCAAAAGACTACAAAAAAAAAAAAAAAAAAAATAGAGTCAAAAAAATATTAAACTCAGAAGTATTAATGAGAAAGGCAAGCAACTTACCATAAGGAGCATCTCTCTCAGGCCTCTATGGAACACGAGCTGAAGGTTGCCTGCTATTTAGAGGCACAGACCAGATGGTCAAAAAGTGGGGGTCAGAAGCATTTGAAACCCCCCGAACATCCTGTTACCTAACATCTCAGTTACTGAGGCCGGTGTTGATTCAGTGTTGACCTCAGCAGTATTCAATGGCTCGTTATCAGAGGCAGAAGATAGGTCCTCCACCATCTTCTTCCCTTCATAAAAAGGAGGGGAAGGAACTGCCTCTATAGGTTCTGAAATTCTAGCACACTTAGAACTCTGCCCTCAATGGCGATGGCACCCATAGCCCTAATGGGAGAAACATTCAAGGGGCGAAACCTAGTGCCCTACTCCAAACTGCTCTCCGCTGACTCACTAATAACAATGGGCTCTTTGGGACTTCCTTTGGAGCAGATGGAGCCTTCAAAGAGGCCGACGCCTTGGGAGGGGCCAAGGTTCTGAAGGCCGCAGAACGGGAACCCCCTGACAATAGCACCAAAGCCAAGGAAGGTGTGGTGGTGTGAGTAGAAAAGCGAGTTGACGATGCTGGAGTTGTAGCCTAGAAAACCTCCTTAGCCACATCGGCGACGAACTTGTTGGCCTTGAAAGCAGCCAAGGTGTCCTTCATGCTCTACCTGGACAAGGTGAAGTTCTTAGGGAGCTTGATGTTATCCTTTGGCAAGTCAGAGGCTGAAAAAGAAAAACCAATTCAATCAGAGCTCAAAATAGCAAAAGAGGAACACAAAGGGAAAAAAATTAAAAATACCAGCTTGCTGACAGTCCCGTAGGTTAGACATAAATATGCACTTCTCGACATCATATTTTTTCTTTAGAGAGGTCAGTCAAAGAAGGCAGATTTGGTCTATAAAGGTTAACCTAGAAAAGTCATTACAGCCATAAGGCACCTCCCTCCAAGAGAGGTCAATATCCCAGCTAATCTTTGAGCTCTCTTTCAGCTCAACGATAGCAAAATTCTTTGCCCAACCCTTGATTGAGTCCTTATACCCCGCAAATATAGATAATCCAACTCGGAGGCTAAAGCAATAGAACCCATGTTTAGACCTAACTAAATGGAAAAATGTGGAAAACAGCTCGGCGGAAGGGGCAAAACCCCAATATAGGCAGATGGACTCAAAACAACATATGAATAAGATGGAGTTGGGAGACAACATTCGAAGAGTCACCCTAAAATTTCGAAAGACCTCGATGTAAAAGGGGGTAAAAGGAAAGTTTAGCTCGAACTCGTACTGTTTGATAAAAAAAAGACCAAATTGCGCCTCTGCTAAACATCTATTAGGCCCACCGATGGTGGATTAGGGAGAACGATCCACTCATAAGGTAAGGGAGCCCTAATCTTAAAGATTAAGGTATCAACAAGGTCGCTAGAGAATAAGTGGGAAAAGGAAGGAGTAATAGAAGAGACCAGACCAACCACCTCGAGAATCTTACTAGAAGCCATGAGAGAAGCAAGATGTAACTCGGATTAGAGAATCGAAATAACAGGGAAGAGAGAAAGCAAAATAGCAAAAGCAGCGCAAAAGAAAGAGCAACAAGCGAAAGTAAGAATTTGCAATTGCAGAAGGCAGAAAGAAGCCGTTTTAATAGACCCTCCTATAGCAGTGTGTTAGTAATTGGGATCTCAAAATTTACCCTCTCATAAATCATGAAATAATTAATGAGGGGGTAAAGGGGCACTTAATGACTGTTGGGCTCTAGATGCTTGGGCTTGAGGCAGCGTAAACTAGAAAAATTGGGCCTGAGCTCAATGAGGGCTTAATATGCAGTTTTAAGCCCCATACTAGTTTAGGGTTCTTCCAGGCAAGCCGAACTGGACGTGAACCTGCCTGTGGGATCCTAGTCCCAAATATCCTTTAGCCTCCATAGAAAAGCAGACCCCGCAATGCTCGGGATTATGTCCAGGTGGCGCCGGATGGAATTAAATGGCCACTTGACAAGAGAAAATGACACAGTATATATGTATGTACCGCCAGCATAAATGTGACAGAGGTTATGAGTACAGGACGACGGTTACACATCACAAAAAGATAAAAGAGAAAAAGAATAAAAGAAAACGAGAGAAAAATGGAAAACAAGCTTAACAAAATACACCTTGAATCTAAATTCATTCTCAAATGTCATACATTAGAACTGAATAACCAATTCGAACCGACCAATTCTAATTCTAACTCACAAAAGGAAAATTGTAATAGAACCCCTAATTTAAGGATCCAGTCCAATTCATAAATCCATATCTAATCTCAGCACCATAAACACTGTTCTTATATTTTCTCAAGAATATACAGTTCTGATATATTATAAATTAGTTATTTCCTTTATTCTGTAAAATACAAATTAATTGCTCTATAACAAACCTTTCATTCCTTTTACACCCATATAATAATTTCACTTACATATCAAAGTGAACATAGGCTACGAAGGGGAAGGTAGAAAATCTCTCATGTTTCTTTGTAACTTGCTTGGCATAAAATTCTACTAACAAGTTACCAATAGAGAGACCTTATATCTCCATTTGTAACTTTCTTTGTAACTTACTTATTAGACATCTCAATTTTAATCATGACTTAATAAATAATTAAATTTTTTAAAAAAATTACTTCCAATCAAAATTATAGTTTTAAAATTGTATCGTATTGTACATCATATGAGTTTTAGTGATATAATTCCACCGTTATAGAACCACAAAAATTCACGTATTCTTTAACCAAAAAAGTTGTGTTTTTGTATTTTTATAAAAAATTTATTTCCTCTTTTACTCTCATATATTTTATATGTATAAAACCAATTTACAAATTACCCTTACAACAATTATTTAATTTAACTAATCACATTAATCTTTGCAACCTTGTAATCACTTTCATTCATATATCATCTTATGAATGCCATGTTATTAATCAAATATTTAATAATATTTAATATATTAAATATTAACTTTTAAAAAAAATAGAAAATTTTTTATAAATTAAAATAAATATAAAATATGTATTAAATTATTAAAAAGAAAAATTAAAAATCGATTTATATACAAAAATAAATGAGAGTATTTAGGTAATTTAATTATTATTTAGAATAGTACTATATAATTAAACTAAATAAGAAATTATTATTAAACTATACTATCTTATCAAATATTATACAACACGATACATTATAAAACCATACGATACATACAATATTATGAAAAATCATAAATTAGATGAAATTATGAGAAAATATATCTAAACATAGTTTAAGTGAGCCAATCCAGTGTGGATAAAAAAGAAAAAAAGAAAAATCCATCTCATCCGGTGTGTCTACATTTTCTTTACCAGGAGAATGACTCCATATTTTGGTTTTACACCTAGGGCAAGCGTAGGGGAGTGGATATATTTGGGAGAGATGGTGAGAGAGAAGTTGGACAAAATGAGAGCCATCAATATCTTGAGTTCAACCATGGCCAAGTGTTGTCCAATACATACTCGAGGTCCGACACCAAATGGCATGTACAAAAATGGATACTTGCAAGCGCCTGCTATTCCATTTGCAAACCTTTCAGGGTTAAACTTGTAAGAATCTGATCCCCATATCTCAGGATCTGTATGCAATAGCAATATTGTTGTCCAAACGTTCACTCCCTTGGGAATATTAATGTTTCCTAACTTCATGTCCTTTAATGCCTCCCTTGCTATAAGTGGAACTGGTGAATAAAGTCGCAGTGTTTCATAAATCACCATATTAAGCTGCATTGCAAAGCACAATTCCACATTTAGAATGATTAGACATAATATTAAAATGTCATACATTAGAATTTCTATGATAAATTGTTATACCAGTTTCATCTTGCGAATCATGTCAGAATTTGGCATGTTGCCTCCACAAATTTCTAGAACCTCTGCACGAACACGATCCTGCCATTCTTGATTTGCTGCCAACAACATGAGGCACCATACAGCTGCAACTGCACTGGTCTCCCACCCAGCCAAGTATATGTTATTACAATTATCAACTATGAATCTTTCTGTTTCTTCTCTACTCAGATTGCTATCTTTGGCTCCTTCGAGAATCATCTGCAATAAATCCTTCTCATCTGCAGTTTCTTGTCTCTCCTTCACCACCTTCAGTATCAAATTGCGGATTTCTTTCTCTAATGCCCATGCTTCTCTATTGGTTTTTGTGGGGAGATATCTGAGAAAAGTTCATCTCTGTAAATTAAAATATATATATATAACGATTCCTCCTCCTATCAATGCTTTGATTGCATTCGATTTTTCTTTTACCTCCATTTACAATTAAAAATTTTACAATTATTCAATTCGATTGATTTTTTCTTAATTTTTTTATTTAGAACGAAATAATTCAATTCTCATTTATTTTTTAAAAAATTATCTATCTTAATTTATACTTTTTAATGGTAAGAAATGTAAAATCTAAATTTTATAAATATTGTGAAAATATTAATAATAGTATTTAAAAAATATTTTCAATATTTAGTTTAGAAATAATAAGAATAATTAATGAAATAAATCAATTTAAATTTATTATTAATTTAATTTAATTGAAATTTTATTATTTTAAAATTTATTTTAAATCCAGAAATTTTTTTAAATTCTATTAATATAATTCAATATTTTTTTTATGCAATAAATGCATTCCAAATAAAGACTTAAAAAAAATTTTCACAAATCTTATATCATTTTACAAGAGTTAATTTAATTTTTTTCTTTTACGAAATAAATCATATGCGAAATCAATTAAGCTGACCTCATTCCAGGAATCCCAAGGGCTAGACCTTTCTTGGACAAAATCTCTTGGAGATGACTTAGTTTAAGGAAAATCTGTTCTCCTTTGGAATAATTGCTTCCAAAGCAGGCTCTTGAAATAACATCACCTGAGAAACGACTAACAGCCTCATCAATTTTGATGTCTGCAATTCCACCATCTCTCTCAACCATACTCTTCCATGAATTTACCAATGTAATAGCAGACTCAGTTATCTGATTCACCATTCCCTGCAGAAAGGTTTTAATATCAAAATGTTTGGTTACTGCCAATATCAGCTGGTTGATTCTATTACCTTGATCTTTTCCATGTACAATCCAGGAGCAATAATCTTCCTCTGATGTGACCAGAAAGCTCCATTTGATGTTAGAATCCCCTTACCAAGCAAAGGACCAATGTCATTAATCATCGAAGGTCTCCCCAAGTCCCAGGATACACAAGTTGCAAACTCTTTCACCAACTCAGGTTGGTGCAAATTCAGTACTTGTATATGTCCCAGGGAAAGTACTAACACTTGACCTGAAAATTAAACAAGGAAATTGATGAAATGCTTCAGAATCAAAAGTATTTGATTTTGTTTTTTTATTAATAGTATGATAAATATACCATAATCCTTCAACCATCGCTCAGAAAAAGGAAGAACTCGAGCAGCACAGTTATGGGTGAGAGGTGGATCATTGGTCTTCTCATTGGAGGAGAGACTCTTCATAATCTCTCTCATATTTCCAAGGAGAAAAGCAGGTGGAGGTCCATTGATGCCTTGCTTCTTCAACATGGAACGAAGCCTCTTTGGTTTCACAACCAAACAGTTGTAAAGACGCACTACCACTCCAACAAACCCTATAATCAAAAATGAAAATAGTATCATTTTATGAAATTGAAATTCCATGGCCAAAGTGCAAGAATATTATTAAGCCTAGGAGTTATATATAATACTACGTCTCCCCATAATATTAAAATTTATTTATTCAAAAATCAATAAAAATAATTAATAATTTTTATAAAATATTATATTTATCCATTATTTTTTATTTAATTATTCTAAAATTATTATCCACTTTTTATAATTAAAATTTAAAAATAAATGCTAGGAGCTGTCATTTTTTTTCAGATACTTTCTATTCAATCGGTGAAAAAAATATTTAATATATAATTAATGCTTTCTTATATTATAATTTTTATTTATTTTATTTTTTATATATATTAAAAATATAATTTTTTATTAACTTATAATTATATTTATTTTAAATAAATTAAATTTTATTAAATATTATGAAATATTTTTAAAATAAAATAAAATTATAATAATTAATTTATATATTATTATAGTCTAAAAAATAATAATTTTAAAATAATAAAAATTATGAGATAGAATGATTATTTGGAAACGTAACCGTTCAAAACATTTCTCTTAATGACATGAGTACGTGTACAAAATTTTTAAGTATTGGAATTTGCTCTTAAGAGTAATTGACCAACGAAAAAAATAATATAAAAGTCAAAACTGTACTAGGTTCACAATTAAGTTTAAAAGAAAAAAAAAAGCAAAAAACACTTATTGGATTAGTCAATATACGCGGAGATAAGAAATCCTTACGCTCTTGTCCTCAAATTAATGGGCTGACCTATTCAGGTTGAAAAAAAAAACAACCTTAAATCTTGGGTTGAAAAAAAATTTTTTTCCAAATCAAGGTAAAAATCGACTTTATTGTATTTTAAAACATGTGGTAAAGTTTAAAGTTATAAAACTTAAAATGCAGTAAAATTTACAGCATTCTTAAAGTACTGTAATAAAAAATAATTTAAAAAAAAATTATATTACCATATTTTAAAAATACAGTAATATTTAAATACGGTAATTTATTTGCACAATTTGAAATTAAAATTCTGCATTTTAAAATTTAATTTTTATTTAATTAATTATTATATTATATTTTATTAATTTAATTTATTTAATTATATATTAAATTTATATAAATATAATTATAAAAATAATATTATTATTAATATTAATTATTTTAAATTATATATAATATAATATTATATTTATTTTATTAATTATATAATTTAATTAATTATATATTAAATTTATATAAATATAATTATAAAATTATATTAATATTATTATAAATATTAATTATTTTAATTTATTTATAATATAACATTATATCTTTTATATCTATTATTTTATTTTATTATTTTTATTATAATTAATTTATAAATATTTAATTCTTAAAATAGTAATAAGTTTTAGATTTTTTTTATTTTAAAATAGTAAAAGGTCTGAAGTTTTTTAGCAGGGGTTGTTAGTTGTATAATTTTTTAGAATTTTTATAACAATAAAAATAGTAAAGTAAAATAATAATTAATTAAATACGATTATAACTGCGAAATGATTGGACCTCCTATCTTTTATAGCAATACATTACCGGACTGAATTTCTCCCCATCCGAATTCACAGGTAATCCAACCTCTCCACGTATCTAGATCAGGGGCTAAATACTGGGCACGTCGATCTAAGGAGTTTTACAGACTCTAGACCAACTCTCTTTTCAAAATTTGACCTAATCATGAATAAGACCAGTAGTCATCAAATATAATATTATATTATAAATAATTTAAAATAATTAATATTAATATAATTTTTATAATTAATAAAATAAATATAATATTACATCATAAATAATTTAAAATAATTAATATTAATAAATTAAATTAATAAAATATAATATAATAATTAATTAAATAAAATTAAAATTTAAAATGCTCAATTCACATTTTAAATTACACAAATACATTATCGCACTTTAAAGTGTATTAATGTAATTTCTTTTAAAATTATTATTTTTTACTGCATTATGCATAAGCTCAACAGTGCGATAATCGGTTCACCCTGATCTAAAATTTTTCAACCCAAGATTTGAAAAAAAAAAATTTTCAACTTGAAAAGATAAAAAACCCCAAATGAATATTAATATTTTTATATTTTCATATAACTAATTAATATTTTTAATATATTAATTTAATCAATTAACTACTTTTCTATAATTTTACTTTTAGTATTAATTAACTATATAAAAAATTATATTTTTAATTTTAGTTAAATATTATAAAGTGCCATTTAAATTTATTGTTTTAATTATATTAATTATATATTATTTAATTTATTTAAAAATAAATAAATTTATCCTTAAGGAAAAGTAAAAATTTTTAAGTATTACTTTATTTCATAAGTTAAAATGATAAAAATATAAAATTAAAATTACTTTATTAACATTACATAAGAATTATTTAAAATGAGTTAACTATAGTCACAAAATAGGATTACTAAAATTAAAAAAGAAAAAATATGAATACCGCAACATCTGATTCTTCATCAAGATTCACCCATCTATAAATAGATCGAATTTTCACATAAAATTATCGTCAGCAAACACAATCCAACAGATTTTCATTATATATATAATTACAAAATCATCGATCAATTAAACTGCGATGATTTTTTTTAAATAGTCAATTATATTATCACCAAATTATCAAAAAATACTATAGTTAATTTTATACTCTTACAGTATAAAAATTAATAATTATATAAATAAAAGTATATAATTTTTATACAATTATATTTGAGTTTTAAATAATTACAGACTCCCACCCTGATTTTTTAATTTAAACATTAAAATAATTACCATAAATATCAACAATATCATTTTTTTTTATAAGTTTAACCAACTATAAAACCGCTATATTTTTCAATCATAGCTATTTGAGACAAGATTAAGAAATTGCAAAAACTTAGGTGAGAATAAATTGATCCGCAATTATTAGAGATCAATTGGGCCATTGATAAAAAATCTTATTTATGGTTTTAAGATAAACATATTAGTTTTATAAAAATTTTAAATGAATAATATAATAAAAGTTCTAAAAATTGGTTAGATTTAAAGCAGGCTGACTTGAACTATTAAACTGTTTTCCAAATTGACATATGCATGGCAGGAATTGAAGAGTGGATCCAAATTTGTGGTTGACAACAATCCAGTGGTTAGCGGTTAGAAGCAGGCCTCTTCATCTTTTTTAGCCAATCAGGTCTCTTCATCTTGAATGATTCTTGTCTCGGGAAGAGAAAAAAATAATTAATAATAATAATAATAGGTAGTTGGCATTAATATTTGCTGCAAAGAGGTTCAGTGCGAGTCCTTTTCCATTTAAATGGAGAAATTTTTTGAATTGAATTAATTTAAAATTTTAATTTGATATTTTATTTATTTTAATTTAATTTAATTTTTAATTTTAAAAATTTTATTTATTTTAATTTTATTTGATTTTAATAAAAAAAATAAAAAAATCGAATTAAACTGATTAATAATAATATAAAGAAATTAAATTCTATTAAAATTAAAATATTTTAATTAAATTTTAAAATATAAAAAATAAAAAATTTATTAAAAATTAAAACTGATCAAATCGAATCGAACCGAATTAGACCGGTTCAGTTCAATTCAGTTTTCGATTAAAATCGATTCAATTTGATTTTCATAAATACGAAGATTTTGATTTTCAATTTAATTTTAAATCGAATCGACCGAATGTTTAACCCTATATTCACCTGAATATATTAGAATATGAATAAAAAATTATTATTTAGTTTTTATATTATGAATTAATTTTTTAATTTTAAAATATTTTTAATATTTTAAAAAATTTATTAATTAATTTTGTTATTAATTTTAATTGTTAAATATTTTATTATATAATTTTTATATTTTCAATAGTTAATATCCTAATTTTATAAAAAATTTATTAATTAATTCTTCTAATGATATTTTAACTTTTTTATAATATTAATGAGTAAATTAATAAAAAAATTAATTAATAGATTTTTTAAAATATTAAAAATATATAATGGAAATTTATTTTTTTATTAGACTGGTTTTACGATTTTACTAGAGAATTTATAAGCGATAAGAGTCAAGTCTATACCTATAATATCGTTTAAAGATCAAGAAAAGTAGTTACTAAGCTTTTTAGTAATTCTATTACATGAATTTTTATTTTACCGATTAATACAGTATTGAACGGTACCTTTTAATCATTATTTATCGAGACTTTATCTATTAGGTTTGTTGGCTCTAACTATATATGAGATTTCAATTTTTCTAGAAAATCAATAAATATTATTATTTTTTCGAGATTTTTTATCCAAGTCTACAACTTTCTTTACCCAATTTCAGAATCGATAATCAATTAATAAATTTTTTTATAATATAAAAATTAAATAATAATTTATTTTTACCTTCTTTATCCCATAATATTTGTGATTTAATTTTCACCCTACAATATTCATCCATAATATTTGTCATTTAACTTTCGCCCTATAATATTCATCGAGTAAAATTTATACACCAAAATCAATAAGACTAATTAATAATCTTAATTTTTAAAAATTTACTTTATACATTTTATAATTTTTATTTATAATTTTTTTATTTACCTCAAAATTATTATTTTTATTTTTATTTTTATTTTTTACATTATAGTTAAAATATAAGTTGACTATTATTATTATTATTATTATTATTATTATTATTATTATTATTTATTTTTGTTCTATTTTCAATACAATATATCATTAAATTGTTATTTTTTAAATAATTATTTAAAATTTCTGTTAATATTTAATAAAATTATATTTATTAAAAATAATAAAAAAGCAAAATAACAAAAATTATGCAATATAATAATTTATTTAAAATATATATTTTTTTACATATTAATATTAAACAATTTAAAATAAATAAGATTCTCGAAATAACAATTACTGTAGAATGAATATAATATAAATAATTAAAGTGGGTTTAATAGAAACTCGTCTTATATAAAAATAAGTTTAATAATCATTATATTAAGTATTTATATTTAATCTAGTAATAAGTTTAATAATCGTTATATTAAATATTTATATTTAATCTGATGATAAATGCATTTGAATAAATATTTTTTTTAAAAGATTAGTTATATTAAATAATTACATCAAAATTTAAATAATGTATATAACTAATACATGAATTTATATATAAATATTTAATTTATTTAATGCCGTCTTTATATTTATTATAATAATTCTTGATGATCTGAGATTTAGAAAATAGGATTTTTACAATGTGTTCTGTAAAACTTAGAAAAATTTAAACCTAGAAGAGAGTATTCTTCTTTTTATAGGTTTCCTTTTGTCTGCTACTGACGTGCCAACAGAACGAGTATCATTAGACCACATGTCCCTGCTACGCTGATACGGACGTACGAGGGAATCAAATCTCTGTCCCATACGCAACGGCCTCTGATTCTCTTTGGGCGCGGGTAGGCGGGTCTGCAAGGCGGATGGATGAATCCTCCTTCGGGTTCCGGGCTGGACCGGAGAATAGGAACAAAGCAGGGCCCAAATGGGATCGGCCCAAGGTGTAGTGAAGACGAGGCCGGCCTGGTAGAGAAAGCCAGATAAACCCGGTCGTGAGGCTGAGCGGACCGGACCTAATTGGCGTGAGTGGCTTGAGGATCTCTAAGTAATGGGCTATCTTCATGGGCCTGACCCTAGACTGGGGTGAGGTGAACTCAGAGGTCATCAATTCTGATTTATTTTTATTATTTTTTATGCATTTTAATATATTAAATTTTAATAATGAATTTTGTTGTCGTAGGTATTGTAGAATTATTTTAAACTATAATTTATTAATAAAGTTTTGTGGGGCTAGTTAGTTTAGGCTATTGAGCCTGGATCATGCGGGTCCAATTCTTTGTGCAGCACCAAGCTTTGCAAGGACTTAGACTATATGGACTTAATTGCGCAGCATTAGGCCCTGTCCAGGCCCAGGCCCAGACGTATGGCACTAGACCACGCGCTAGGTTTTTGGTTTGGACCATAAAGACTCAGGTGCGTAGCATTGACCACGCGCAGTATGGGGTCGCGTACTGGTATTGGGCGCTTGGACATGCAGGTCTAGGTGTGTGACCCAGGCACGCACACGAGCCTAGCCAGCACACTAGCTTGGCAGTTCAGACTTATTTCTTTTTTTAATTTATTTTTTAAATTAAAAAAGATAATTATTCTATTTAAAAGAATAAATTCTCAACCAAAATTAATAAAAAAATATTTTGATGTGTGATATTTATAAAAAAGTTAAAATTGGGCATTTTTTATATAATTATTTTTAATAATTTTTAATTATTATTAAATAATTTTTTAATAACTTTTTGAAAAAATATCTAAAGTATTTTTTTATGATGTTATTATCATTAATTTTTTTATTTTTTAAATTATTATTTTATTTTTTGTATGTGTATGCAAATATAATGTCAACTTACAATGCAATGTAAGCCCTTTGTGATTCAATACGAGCACTTTTATATAGCATAGAGATAAGGTACATGAGATGATTAGATAGACAATTATCTTAATTTTTTCACAAAATAGAGAAAAATGTGTTTTTTAAGAATTGTATTGCCTAATTTCTATCTAAAAGGATTTTCGGATTCTATTTGGAAAAAGATCAATTAATTTTACAAATACCTTATAATAAAATTTATTAGAAAATATGTTAAGTGGGTTGAAAATAGAATGACATCTTTTTTGATGGGATTATCAAGATTTATTAATAGATCTATTTTTTTTAAGTCAAAACTATCTAGAATTGATTATAATCTGAAACGATTAGAAAATGGTCTATATAATTTATTAGAAGATTCTAATAACGTAAATTAGGTTATTTTTAATTGATTGGAGTTCTAGATATTTCAATTTTTTAAGTTTTTTTTATATGATAAACAATATAATTTTTAATTGTTTCATGATTTTAAATAATATTTTATTTTATTTTATGAATTATAATTATTCATTTTTTTTTAAATGTACATCATATATTGATAT
The DNA here is from genome assembly GCF_001659605.2 of Manihot esculenta. Taxonomy (NCBI): domain Eukaryota; kingdom Viridiplantae; phylum Streptophyta; class Magnoliopsida; order Malpighiales; family Euphorbiaceae; genus Manihot; species Manihot esculenta. The sequence continues at coordinate 13,731,264 of NC_035178.2, forward strand.
ATTGTTTGTGAGTTGATGTTTTAGAATATAAGTATAAAATATTTAAACTCTTAAATTATAAAAATATTTAAACTCTTAACATAATTAATTATTATTAATTTTTATAATATATTAAAAATAATGATTGGGATCATTATATGAACTAAGGCATTAAAAAATAATGATCATAGTGAACTTTCTACTTTAAACCTAATATAAAATAATTATTAATATTAAGATTAGTGTATATATGAAGTAAGACAATAACTCATATGAATAAATATTCCTAATTAGATTTAGAATAATATCTGCTTTCAAATCTTTTTAGCTGATTTTAATAAGTGAGAGAAATTAAACGAGGATAACTATAAAATCTAAAGAAAGAAAACCAGTATGTGCTCGAGAAACTAGAAATTCTAGAATCTCCTAACCTAGTTTTGAAAATACTAAAATAGGGCAAAACATCACAATACAGGCTGGACCGTGAAGCATATGATGTTTGAAAGAAATGAATTTAACTTTTTACATCACTTTGGCAAGCAGTATGTATGATATTGTTACGCATGAGTTTAGAAAATATGATTTAACAAAAGAAATATGGTCTGCACTAAAATAGAAATTTAAAGGAATCTTACTTGCTAATCTTATAGTTCATACTATAAAATTAGATACTTATAAGCAGAGTTCTAATCATGATATAAGAAAATGTCTTAAGATCATGAATAATATGGTGAATGAGCTAAAGGATGCTCGTCATATTTTAGTTGACAAATAAAATATCTAAGTTGTCATATATTTTTTGTCTAAATACTTAGAATCACATGAAAAATGCTATTTACTCACAACATACATATTAAATATATAGAAGATGTTATACACTTCTTAAAGCTAAATTATGAACGTTTGCATTTAAATCTAATGAGTATAAAAGTGTACATAACTAGCTCTAATTCTTAAGGAATAAAAGAAAATTAGCAAAAACATCAAAGTGGAAACTAGTAAGAGATAGAAAAAGTTAAGTCCAATAAGAAATAATAATATGGAAAAGGGGCAAAGGTCCTTTCATATAGAAGAGGGAAAACATTGCTAAGTTCAAATATTTAAACTGTATAGAACAAGATTGGAATACTTTCGTGAAATTGTGACTACTTCATCTATGGACAAGATAGATATTCATTAGGAAATAACACTAAAGTGGAAGTGAACGGTTTAAGCACCTGTGAGCTTGCTATATGTAGTAAGAAAATTTTACTCCTAAATAATATCTAATTTGTCCCATAAATTCATTGGAATTCAATTTCTGTGTTGGTTATATTAGAAGAAAATAAAGGTTTGAATAAAACGAAGAAGAAGAAAATAAAGGTTTGAATAAAACGAATGCTTATATTATTTCCTCAATGTTTTTCACTTGATACAGAAATGAGCTCTAGCCTGAGTTTAAATAAACTAGGCTTGCAACAAATATCCAAAACGTAAGGCAATAATCACGGACTGTAACTGACTATATTTACGTAAGCTAGCTAATTACTCAAAGAACCCTTATCACTAAATCATCCAAATATATTTACAGAAAGAAAATACTCTAGCCTCAACTAACCAACCTTATTACTCCAGGGGAATAAAACTAATCAACCTTATCACTCCACCTTATCACATCACTCCACCTTATCACTCCACAACATATTCGTTATTATCCCCCCTCAAACTATGGCGAGGTTGAAGACATAGTTTGGTACGAAATTGAGCGAGGCGAGCTTTAGTCATGATCTTTGTAAATATATCAGCAAGTTGATGAAATGTCGAAACATGTTTAGTCACAAGAGCTCCTTGAGCAACACGCTCCCTTACATAATGATAGTCGAGTTCTATGTGTTTACTACGAGCATGAAACACTGGTTTTACAGTCAAATACAAAGCACTAAGATTATCGCCATAGAGAACTGGAGGTCGAGAAATAGGAATATGAAGGTCTGCCAGAATATAACTTAACCAAGTAAGCTCAGCAGCGGTATGCGCCATAGCCCGATATTCAGCCTCAGTACTGGACCGGGCCACAGTTGATTGTTTTTTGGCACACCAAGAGATTATATTAGAACCAAGAAATGTGCAGTAGCCAGTGGTAGAACGCCTAGTAGTTGGACAACCTGCCCAATCTGCATCTGAAAAAGCACATAAATCAAGTGAAGTATTTGCGGTAAGTGATAAACCAAAATGAATAGTCCCTTTCAAATATCGTAAAATGCGACGAACACATTTAAAATGTGCCATAGTTGGAGAATGCATAAATTGAGAAATGAAATTAACACTGTAAGAAAGATCTGGTCGAGTTAAAGTTAGATATTGCAAGGCACCAACAAGCCCGCGAAAAAAACTCGGATCAGCTACTGGAGTGTCATCTGACGTCAAATCCAACTTTTGAGCCATAGGCGTCGGCATGGGCTGACAATCTGTCATGAGAGCACGTTCTAAAATTGTATAGGCATAGTGTGTTTGAGATAGATGCATGCCGTCAGCCATAGTTTGAACCTCAATGCCCAAAAAATGATGAAGAGGTCCAAGATCTTTCATGGAAAACTCAGAACCGAGAACCTGTATAAATGATTGAACAAGAGCTAGAGAGGAACCAGTGAGCAGCATATCATCAACATAAACTAATAAAACTAAAATCCCAACAGATGAATGCAAAACAAAAAGTGACGGATCAGCAAGACTACAAAAAAAACCATAATTAATTAGAAAGGTACTAAGCCTATCAAACCAAGCGCGAGGCGCTTGTTTCAATCCATACAGAGCCCGTTGCAATTTACAAACATATGAAGGCTTGTTAGAATCTAACATACCTGGAGGTTGCTCCATAAAAATATCTTCAGCAATATAACCGTGCAAGAACGCATTTTTAACATCTAATTGACGAACCGGCCAATGTTTAATCAAAGCAATCGACAATATTAACCGAATAGTACCAGGCTTAATCACAGGAGAAAAAGTTTCAGTATAGTCAATTCCATCAAGTTGACGAAAACCCTTTGCTACAAGTCGGGCTTTAAGACGATCTAAAGAACCATCAGGTTTTAATTTTGCCTTAAAGACCCATTTACATCCTATGACATGCAAAGCAGCTGTTCTAGGAACTAAAACCCAAGTATTATTACGAAGCAAGGCATTATATTCTTCTAACATAGCATTTTTCCAACCAGAATGAGCTAACGCAGTTTTAACATTTTTTGGTTCCCTTGGAATTGTAGGAGAAATAGAAACAGCCAAGGCATATTTAGGATTTGGTTTCACAATACCTGACTTAGACCTTGTAGTCATTTGATGACCTAATGGATGAGCTGCAACTGGTTGCTCTATAGCCTGCACAGGTACTGCTGGCTCTTCCACTAAATGCACATCTACTGCTAATTGTTGTTCAGCGGAACCACTTGCTACTGATTGTTCAACAGCATGTTCATTTGTTTCTGGATGCTCATCAACATATAGAGGAGCCGTCTGAAGCGCTTCTACCGTCAAACTTTCTGCTGGTTGCTCTACTGTATGTAACAGAGGTGCTGGGTGCTCATCAGCGTGTAAAAAATCACCTGGAAGGACATCAACAACCTGAGCTGCTGCTGGTTGTTCTGCTGTGTGTAACGAAGCTGCTGGCAGCTTATTTCTAGGCAAAGAATCAGCTGGTAATGATGTTTGTCCTTGCCCCAACACTGAATCTGCTGCCTCAGTGTCAACTACTACAGTTGGCTCAGTTAAATCTTCATGTGCAGGTCCTGCAGCTGTAAAAATAGAACCATGGACAACCTCATCAATATCAACATTTCTGACGTGGCTTTGTGAAGAGTTTCCTGCAACAAAAGGACTAGACTGAGTAATGTGTGGCGCTACAACAATTGAATTTTGAGACTCCGAATTTTCAGCAGCTAATAAAGAAGATGAAGATATTAGTTCTTCACTCTCTACTGCTGCCGCTTGTAAAGGCAACACACCTCCTTGCTCAGGCTGTAACAGAGCCGAATCAGAAGATAAAACATTATTAATGGAAGTACTCATAACACCAGTAATAACATCCGTATTTAAACTATCTAACCATGGATTCATAACTTCAAAAGCATGTGCAACATTAGAAGATAATGATTTGAAGGGAAAAACAGCTTCATCAAAACTAACATGCCGGGAAATTATAAATTTTTTGGTTCGTGGATTAAAACATTTATAGCCCTTGTGTTTTTCACTATAGCCAACAAACACACAAAGACACGACTTAGGATCAAATTTATTACGTTTGCTATCCCAAATATATGGAAAACACTTAGAACCAAACACACGCAAAGAGGTATAATCAAAATTAATACCATTCAGCATAAAAAATGGAGTTTCATTATGTAAAACAGAAGTAGGTAACCTGTTAAGAAGAAAAACTGCAGTTTGAAAAGCCTCAACCCACATACACAGAGGCATATGACTATGGTACATCATGGTCATACCTAATTCGCGTATTACACGGTGACGTCGTTCAACAGCGCCCATCTGTTCTGGTGTGTGAGGACAAGAAACCTGATGTTTAATGCCAGTTGCAAGAAAATGAGATGACAATTTTGTATTAACAAATTCTCCACCTCCGTCAGAATGAAAGATTTTAATTTGTTTCCCAAATTGTCTAAGAACAAAATTCTCAAAAGCTACATAAGCAATAAAGAAATCAGATTTTTTCTTTAAAGGAATAAGCCATGAATATTTCGAAAAATCATCTACCAAACAAGCATAATATTTAAACTTTGCAAAAGACACAACTGGTGCAGGCCCCCACAAGTCACAATGAATTTTATCAAAAATGGCAGAACTAGAATGATCTGAAGTACAAAAAGGAAGCTTACTTAGTTTGCCTAACTGACAACTATCACAAAGAAACTTTGAACGCAAAGAACCAGTTACATCAATTAACTTTTTATTAAACAAAATAGAAACAGCAGAAGCTTGAGGATGCCCAAGACGTTGATGCCAAACAGCTGCTGTACCAGTCCTAAAACGATTTGAAAAATGTGCCATTGGCATCCCAGACAAGGTATACAAGTTATGCTTCCTTGGTCCGGACAGAAGAACCTGCCCCGTTTTCCGATCCTTTATATGAACAGAGACATTAGAAAATTCACAATTTATTGGATAATCATCTGTTAATTGACCAATAGACAATAAATTTTGTTTCAATTCTGGAACTAACAGAACATTAGAGACAGGTAATTGATTTTTTTGATTTATAAATGTTTCACCAACACCATCTATGGGTAAAAAAGTTCCATTACCAATTGCAATTGCATCAGAACCATAATATTTACTAACAGAATTTAATATTTGTTTGTTACCTGTCATATGATGTGAAGCACCTGAATCTGCCACCCAATCAGAATCCATGACGCCATTGTCAAGGGTAAGAGCAGCTGGAGCTTGAGGAACCTTTTCATCGGCAACTTTTGGAATCCACCAGCAGATTTTCGCAATATGCCCATCTTTTCCACAGTACTGACAAACCTCATTTTTGTAGAGTTCTCGTTCTGCAGGGGTCATGCGCCTCAGCTTACCAAAAGGGAATCGGTACTGAGAAGAGGACATCCCCTTGTCTTGATTCGGATTACGATTCTGTTGTGCCTGAAACCCTCGTCCTTGAGAATTGAACCCTGATTGACGATTTGAATTAGATCCCGACTGCCTTTGCTGGTTGCCATAAAAGGCAACGTGAGGCGCGATTTGATCGAAGGTGGAATCAGTTTGGCTTGAGAACCAACTGCGACGCTGATCATGATTTTTTAGTTGCGATACCAATTCGTTGTAGGTAGGGCGCGGTGGTTTCAACATCGTTGTTGTAAATGTTTCATACTGGGGCCCTAAACTAGTCAAAAGACAGAAAACCTTTTCTTCGTCTGGAACCGTTTTCCCAATTGCAGCAAGACTGTCGCAGACTTCCTTGAATAGCCGAAGATGCTCTGTAATTGTTTTACTCTCATCTTTCCGAAAGTAAGTCAATTGTTGGCGTAATGTGAATTCCCTCTCCTGTGAGTCCTGCGCATAGGCGTCTTTTAAAGCGCTCCATACCGCATGAACAGTATCCAGGCCGATGACAAGTCCAAGAGATTCCTCACTTAGTGTTCCACAAATCCACCCTCGAAGCAATCTGTCAGACTTTTGCCATGCCTTAAACTCATCAGAGAGCTGTGGTTGGTAATTTTCAGGAGTAGGTGTTGGAGGAGTAGCGAATTTCTGAGATGCAGGATACCCTGTCACAAGATGATCGGATAATTCCTGGCTCTCAGCTAAACTCAATACTTGTTCTCTCCATAATGGATAATTTGATTGTTTGAGTTTTAATGTAACGAAATTAGCTACATTTAATGAGATAGAAGCCATGATAACGGATTGAACCTGCTTTGATACCAAGAAGAAAATAAAGGTTTGAATAAAACGAAGAAGAAGAAAATAAAGGTTTGAATAAAACGAATGCTTATATTATTTCCTCAATGTTTTTCACTTGATACAGAAATGAGCTCTAGCCTGAGTTTAAATAAACTAGGCTTGCAACAAATATCCAAAACGTAAGGCAATAATCACGGACTGTAACTGACTATATTTACGTAAGCTAGCTAATTACTCAAAGAACCCTTATCACTAAATCATCCAAATATATTTACAGAAAGAAAATACTCTAGCCTCAACTAACCAACCTTATTACTCCAGGGGAATAAAACTAATCAACCTTATCACTCCACCTTATCACATCACTCCACCTTATCACTCCACAACATATTCGTTATTAATATTTTCTATGAAAATTGTGTAAACTTGTTTTAAGTATAAGTTCTAGTGGTTCTAGATATTTCTTGAATGGTCGTATTGGCTTAGTTAGTATAAGTAACTATCAGAGTACATATTTTTTCCTATTCCACATCTTTTGATATGTTTATGAATGATGTAAACGTGGCATGCTATGTTTGGCCATATAGGTTAAGTGATATACAACAATTAGCCAAAGTCGACTTATTAGGTAGTTTTAGCAAAGTAGATATGTCCACATGCAAATATTGCCTAATTTGAAAAAATGTGAAAAAACCATTTGAGAGGAAACAAGAGTTAAATTCCATTGTGATTAATCTATTCTAATAAATGTTCTGTATGTCTGGGGTTAGCATAGAGAGTATCTGTTTCTTAATCAATGTCTACTCTTTGTAAAATTATGTCTCTTTGATATCTCATTAAATTGAGACTTTAAGTTGTTTCACTAAATTTAGTTAAGAATCAATTAGACAGAAAAGTAAGGACTTTAAGAATTAACTGAGATAGGAAATTTATGCCGAAGCAATTTAAAAATTATGTGATAGAAAGGAGAAATAATACTCTATGAGGTTAAATCAATAATGAGATAAGCTAATTTTGTTAATAATCTATTGAGGTGATACATTATTAGTACTCATTGTTATACTTAACTGAGTACCCACATAAATAGTAAATTCTACTCCATATGAGTTATGAACTAAAACATCAACTAAATTCATCTAATTTTTGCAAGAGAGGTCGAAATGTTAGACTCTACCTTTGCACTAATGGCTTTCAACCATTCGGTCAATCTGTCCAACAATATTCTTCATGTCCAGTAATTTAACTCCATACAACTTGCCACCATGGATATGTATGAAACATGAATATATATTTATGACGATTATCATTTCTGGACCTAAGAATTCAAAGGAACAACTTGATATATACATGCAACTATTAGTTAATGAATTGAAAGAGTTTTGGAAAGTTGTGTGAATACTTACAATGCTTTCCATAAGAACAATTTCATTCTACGTTCTGCTTTAATTTGGACTATTAGTGACTTCTCTGCTTATTCAATGCTCTCAGGGTGGAGCACAGCGGGACGTAGTACATGTTCATACTATATGAAAAATACAAATGCATTTACATTGACAAGGGGAGGTAAACATGGTTTGATAGCCATCAGAAGTTCTTACAACATGACCACCCTTCCTGTCGAAATAAAACATCTTTTATTAAGAATTAAACTGCCTTTATCTCACTACCACCAATTAGAACTAGGAAATACTTGTTAAAAGAGAATGATTTATTTGGCTTGATGCAGGTAGCAGATACTGACGATCCAAAAATAAATGGTTGGATGTCAAAGACAACTGGTTGGCATAAACAGAGTATATTATGTAATTTGCCATATTGATCATCAAATATGATTCGCCACAATCTATATGTCATGCACATTAAAAATAATATTTTTGTGAGTATTTTTAATACGATGATAAATATGGAGGGAAAGACAAAGGATAATATAAAATCACGGGAAGATTTAAAGGAAATATGTAGAAGACCATATTAAATATAGATCCAATCAGTAGAAAATATCCAAAAGCAAGTTATTGTGTGGACAATAAATCAAATATGATATTGTGTGATTGGCTGAAAATATTAAAATTCCCTGATGAATACTAGAAAGATGTGTTAACAATCGGAAGCTTCAACTATTTGGTATGCAAAGCCACGATTGTCATATTTTCGTACAACGAATTCTTCCTATAGCTTTCATAGAATTATTGCCGAATAATATTTGACAGCCAATAACAAAGCTTAGCATTTTTTTTTTTTGATAACTTACTTCAACTACAGTTACTAATTGGGACATACAACGGTTAAATGAACATATTCATATGATCCTTATAAACTTAAATGAGCATTTCCTCCAAATCTGTTTGATTCAATAGAATATTTAACAGTATACCTTGTATATGAAGTAGTAATTGCAGGATCAGTATAGAAGTATACTTCATAATTGTTTACCAATATAATGACATTTTTATTTACTCACGAAACATTGCTAACTATTATTTCGAGTTCCAACAACAAATACTTAAGAAAGTTAAAGAACAATGTAAAGAATAAGGCCAGGGTGGAAGGTTCAATCTGTAATGATTACTTGGTGGAAGAAGCATATGCTTTTTCTACTTATTATTTTAAACTACATGTCATGACGAGATACTAAAAGGTGCCACACAACTTGCTTGAATTTATCATTGATGATAATGTACAGGATAAATTAAGCATATTCAAATGTCTGGGTAAATTAATGGATCACTAATGGAAACTTCCGTTAGTAAAAGATCAAATTCGTTTTGAAAATTGTGTTCATACACTGACAAAAGTAGAACTATTAGAAATTATAATTGACATTTTCATTATTGTTTTGTTACAATTTCTAACGAGTTTATTAAGCCGTTGGTACTGAATTTACCAAAGAGGATTTCTAAAATGGATTTCTTCCGTTACAAATCCATTAATGAAGTGATGTACTAATAGATTTTTACTATTCAACAATAAATTTTTTCATTACTAAATAGCAATCTTCTTGTAGTGGCCCATGTTCCTCCTTGTAGTCATTTGCTCTAGAATTGATCGCTTATGTTGGAATTTCATATGAAAAGTAGTGGAGATAGTCGGAAGATAACTTTAATCTCCTAAAAAAAAATTATTTGCCCAAGGATATAGGAGGCATTGGGTTTAGGGACTCAAGAACCATTAACAAAGCCTTCATGCTCAAAATCTCTTGGAATTTGGTGGATAGATTGTGAGAGTTTTGGGTTTAGGTTTTGAGATCTAAATACAAAATGCCTAACACCTTTATACCCGAGAAGGTCTCTAAGGCATTCTGCTCTAACCTTTGGAAAGGCATCTCTAGTGTTTAGGAGAACTTAAGAGTGTTGGATCATTAGTAATGGTAGGGTGTGCATCTTCTAAGAAGACAATTGGATATCACTAGCTACCCGCTTGTCTAGTTTAACAATTACCTCGATTCTGAAGAATCTTGTCTCTAAGAAGGTGGAGGACTTCTTCGAGGTAAAAGTAGGATGAAAATGGAAAAGTCTTGCTCACTTGTTACCCCACTCAGCCTTTTTGAATATGGTTCCTATTGTGGTGGGAGTTAATAAAGGGAAAACTAATTAGGTAATTTGGCTTAGGTCGGCTTCAAGCAAGTTTAATTTAAAAATAGCCTGCTTGGTGCTTGTAGGTTTGAAGGATAATAGACTACAAAGAACTAGAAACTCGTTTGGAGGTGGAATAGCCAGCAGAGAATCAGAGTTTTTCTTTGGCAGACCATGCACAATGGTATTTTCACTAATTTAGAAAGGTATAAAAGGCATCTTAGCGCTCACAATAACTTTCCTATATGAGAAAGGGAAGTTGAATCTCTTCTCCATATCCTGCGTGACTGCTCTTATGTGAGATAGGCTTAGGCTCATGTTTTGCCACATAATATCAAAAACTGGTTCTTCACAATCCTAAATGTATGAGCTTAGCTTGTAATGACTCGAAAACTGGACCGTTATTGGTGTTAGGGTTCAAGTCGGCTTAAGGTTGCCGAAACCCATAGCAAGCCTATTATACATCCTGTTACACCTGATATAATCTCAAACATGATCATAAAAGCATATGAAAAACCATCTCAAGAACCGAAACTCGACATATGCATGTATCACAATTGAAAATATAAAACTCATACTAGAGCCCTCATTAAATGCTCCAGGATGGTCAATTTAGTTTAAACATAACTTAAATTTTAAAACTTTTACATAAGAAGATCATAAACAAGGGATTATAAAAGAAGACTCGAGCAAAACATAATTCTAATGCACAATAAGAATTACATGTCCACAGTTAAATATTACATCAGAACTATACCAAACAACTCTGCTGACTACATGAGCTAATTCTGGTCCTGCAAACTTTGGGTTAGGAGAAAGAGATAAGCTACAAAAGTCTAGTGAGAAGAAACATAAACAAAACCAGTTCAATAAAATATATGATCGAATAAATGCATCACAACACAAACAATTCACATCAAAATGAACTTATCACTAGTAACCCTCTATAAATTCCAACAGTGTCCGGCCTACAATGAGTGCTCCTTAGGACTTCATCTTAAACATAACATAACATATCCATAGTGTCAGGGGCGTAGAATAGACCTCAACCTGGACTTTCCCTTACATAATGTTAGGGGCATAGAATGAGTCTCAACTTAGACTTCCGTATTCATCATACCATATCATAACATACCCTTACATAATGTTAGGGGCATAGAATGAGTCTCGACTTAGACTTCCGTATTCATCATACCATATCATAACATACTCGAGTGCTAGTGGGTCATTCAATATCCATCCACAACAACAATAAGTTATGCAGTGCATCATATTCGTGAATTTTAATGCAAAATAACCTAATCATATACACATGGCATTCGTGATGCATGAGCATGCTTAAAATATTTAATTTCTTTAAAATGATAGTTTAGTTTAGTTCTATTCACCTCTGGCTGACATAAGCCTAACTCTGAAATAGTTATCTCAATACAAGCCTCTACGGTCTTCCAAGTCTATCCTACATAGATGGGCTTAAATAAGGGACCAAACATAACTTTTATAACACTTGAAACTGTCTTTAGAAACCCTTAAAAACATATCAGAGAACATGTAGAAAATGAGCTAAAAATGGCTGGACAAGGAACTTCCGGCGGCGGTTCGATGACTTAAAGTTCCCTTACAGATCTGAAAGTCAAACCCTCGGAGACAGGTTAGGTGACCAAAAGGTAGACTTCACAGGTAGGTTCGACAACTAAAACTACATAATTTTTAAACACCACATCTAAAGTTTCAAGGATGCCTCAAGTGCAACTCAATCTTAGGTAAATTGCTTAGAAACCACCAGACTCACTTTCTCTCAAACTCAACATTGATGGTCCTTGGTGCCTGGATCACTGGGTTTACCACAGTATTTGATAGGACAACCACATTTGGAGTTGAGCTATGGGTAATCTTAAAAGGGATTAATTTGGCAACAAATTATAATGCGAGGTAGGTTATGATTGAAATAGATAATTGGAAAGTTAAGTAAATTATTTCGGGTAAAAGCCAATCTTCAGTGCTTTTAAGTTCTTTGACAATGTAAATTCAAAATGCCTTACATGCCCAATAGAATGCCAAACTCTCCCATATCTATGGAGAAGCTTATGGAGTGGCAAACTGGTTATCTAAATATGCACACGAGATGACTTTCGACACACATATACGCCACCTTTAGCCCAGGTGGCTTGGAGGAGCTTCTCCTTCAAGATACTAGAACTTTGACTAGCATGCTTGTTTTAATGGCTTGATGCTTTCCCTTCTAAAAAAAAAAAAAAATGAAACTAATTAATTATTAAACTTACTGATCTTATCAACAATAAGTGTTAAAATGAATTTATAAGGAGGAAAAATATATTAAAAAATATAAATCGAAGACCTATTATATATTTAAAAAAATAGTCAAAATAAAGCATTTAAAGCATAAATTCCTTGAATTAATTTATCAAATATGTTAAAAAAATGAAAATAAGAGGAAAAATATATTAAAAATTATTTATTATTAGAACAATGACAGCAGCACCATTTATGAGATAATCCACACCTAAAACCATTCAACTAGAACAATTATTTTTTTTTATAATTGTCATTCTTAATTAATTAAACAAATAAAGTAAATAGACCAAAGAATATCAACCTTAACCATTAATATGTATATATTAAATTAAATAAATAAAATCCATTTATAATAATAACAGTAATAAATTTGTATAATCTTATCATTAATATTATATCTATAAATTAAATAAAATTTATTAATCTTATTATTATCATTAATTAATACATAACTTTAGTTTTTTAATACTTAGCATATAAATTTTAAATAAAATTAATATATATCTATATTTATAAATTATAATTATAAAAATTTCACTCGAAATAAATAGCCTTATCTATAGTGCTTCTCATGTTCAAGGAAACAACGGATTATTATTATTATTTTTTTAATTCTTGAAACTTACAGTTATAAAAAAAGAATATTTTATTTATAAAAGAAATTAAAACTTACAAAACTAAAACTCAGAAGACTTACAAAATTAAGGTACATGGCTTAATAATGGTATATTAAAAATTGTCACATTACATTTATTTTTTAAAAATAATAACAATAAAATAACTTATTTATCAATTTTTTTAAAAAAAAAATTAAAATGAAATGATTTATTTAAAATGAAATGATATATACATTCAAAATTAAAATTCTAGACATAATTTGTTACAAGCTAGTCAGAAAATCAAAATGAACATAAGCTTAGAGGGAGTCCCCATCTCTCCAGTTAATACATATGAATGGAAATGTCTCCCTGTCTTTACAACTTCTTTACCAGGAGATTCACTCCATGTTCTGGTTTTATGACTAGATTAAAAGTAGGGGAGTGGATATACTTAGGAGAGATTGTGAAAGAGAAGTTGGACAAAATGAGAGCCATCAATATCTTGAGTTCAACCATGGCTAAATTCTGTCCAAGACACACCCGAGGTCCGACACCAAATGGCATGTACAAGAATGGATACTTGCAAGCACTTGCTATTCCATTTGCAAACCTCTCAGGGTTGAACTTGTAAGAATCTGGTCCCCATGTCTCAGGGTCTGTATGCAATAGTGACACAGTACTCCAAATATTCACTCCCTTGGGAACTTTGATGTCACCTAATTTCATGTCATTTAAGGCCTCCCTTGCTATTATTGGCACTGGTGGATAAAGTCGCATTGTTTCCTGAATTACCATGTTAAGCTGCTGGGCAAACACAATTCACAGTTAGACTCTGTTGGGTAATAATTTTGAAGTTAGTGTTTAAGATCAAAACACTAATATTTAGAGATTACCAAATAGCGTAATAAATTGGGATACCAGTTTCATCTTGCGAGTCATATCATAATCTGGCATGTTGCCTCCACAAATTTCAAGAACCTCTGCACGGGCACGATCCTGCCATTGTTGATTTAATGCCAACAACATGAGGCACCAAGAGGATGAAACTGCAGTAGTATCAAACCCAGCTAAGTATATAGTCTTGCAATTATCAACTATGAATCGTTCCATTGCTTCTCCACTCAGATTGCTACTTTTGGCTCCTTCAAGAACCATCTGCAATAAATCTTTCTCAGATGCAGCTTCTTGTCTCTCCTTCACTACCTTCAATATCAAATCGCGGCTTTCTTTCTCTAATGCCCATGCTTTTCTATTGCTTTTTGTTGGGAGATATCTGAGGCAGATCACACAAAAAGGATCTTTTCTATTGCTTTTTTTTTTTAATGTCTCGAATATTAAAAAAATATAAAAAATATTTTCATGAAAAATATTTTTCATCGAACAAACTGAGCCTTAGTTAAGAAATTAAGCTGACCTCGTTCCCGGAATCCCAAAGGCAGCTAGACCTTTGTTGGACACAGCCTTCTGAAGATCCATTAGTTTCAGGAAAATCTTTTCTCCTTTGGAATAATTGCTTCCAAAACAGGCTCTTGAGATAACATCTGCTGAGAAACTGATGAGGCCTTCATCAATTTTGATGTCTGCCATTCCACCATCTCTCTCTATTATACTCTTCCATGAATTTACCAATGAAATTGCAGACTCGGTTATCAGGTTCACCATTCCCTGAAAAAGCTTTAATATCAAAATGCTTGGCCACAGCCAATATCGAGAAAAATTCATTCATGCAACCGTTATATATACAACCATGGTGGAATTTACGCGAGACCCACTATGATCTGTGTATATATTCTATTAATCAATACCTTGATCTTTTCCATGTACAATTCAGGAGCAATGATCTTCCTCTGATGTGACCAGAAAGCTCCATTTGATGTGAGAATCCCTTGACCAAGCAAAGGACCAAGATCATTAATATTCATTGAAGGTCTCCCCAAGTCCCAGGATACACAAGTTGTGTATTCTTTCACTATGTCAGGCTGATTCAAATTTAGAACTTGTATGTTTCCCAGGGAAAATACAAGCACTTGACCTGAAAATTAACAGGAAAATTATCAAATGGTTCAAATGGTAAGTCTTCGATTTTTTCTTTCTTTGCTTTTATGCTGATTTTCGAGATGAGAGATAATACCATATTCCTCCTTCCATAGCTCAAGGAAAGGGAAAAGAAGAGCAGCACAGTTATGGATTAGAGGTGGATCAGTGGCCTTCACAACTGAGGACACAGTCTTCTGAATCTGTCTTATATTTCCAAGAAGGAAAGCTGGTGGAGGTCCATTGATGCCTTGCTTCTGCAACATGGAACGAAGCCTCTTTGGTTTCATAACCAATCCATTGTAAAGGCGCAATAGGATTCCAAGCAACGCTATAATCACAATGGAAAACAGTATCTTAATAACAAACTGAACTTCCATGGCAAAAATGCAACAATATTAGCAAGCTCTGGAGTTATATAGAAGGTTAATTAGGATTGGAGTTTGCTGTTGTCCTCTATGAGTAGGAAAAAAAAATTTATAAATGTATCTTTCTAAATGCTCTTTTTTTTTCCATTTTATTGAGAATATTCAGTTTAGCCTACTTTTTTCCTTTACCAAAATTGTGCAGAAATCTGAATTATATACAATTTAGTCCAAATTATATTCAAGCTTTCTAATTCATGCTCCACATTATCAGTTTGTTAATTTTAATAAGTTTATAAAAATAAATTCAACTGACTATATCAAATGGAAATATAAGATTAATGTTTTTCATAATTTTTATTATAAAAAAAAATTACTATTTAATTCTTATAGTATGAAGAAACTCACTAGTTGATCTCTCGATTTTAAAAAATGTGTTGAAGTGTTACTAACATTTTAAAAAAATATACTAATTAGTCCATCCGTTAGTTTTAACCATTAAGTATTGTAAAAAAAATTTAAAGAACTAATTATTAAACCTTTTAAAAATTTAAGATATTATCTAATAATTTTTTCAAAAACTATAAGAACTAAATAGTGAAATATTTAACAGTAAAATTAACAAAGGGACTACTAAACTTTTTAAAATATTAGAAATATTTTAATACAAAATCGAAAAATTGATGTTTTCATAATTTTTTTATTATAATTATTTTTTAACTATGTATATGAAATATGAGAATATAAATTACTATAATTATAATTTTATTTTTATTTTAATTAATTACATAAAAACTAAAAATGATAGTTTTCATTTTAATTAATAATATGAAAATATAAAATTTTTACAAGTCAATTTACATTTAAAAATAAGATCATTCAAAAGTCTTCTAAACATAATTATTATTATTATTATTATTATTATTATTATTATTATTACATAAACCAAAGACACGAAAGATTAGGGAAATTTTATTAAAATGTTCTAAACATTTGTTAAAATAATCCGATGTAGCATTTGCACGCTAAATGGAATGATCATCGATTAATTGTGTATTAAAAATTTATAAAATTTTATTTCACGTGTGAATTATAGACATGACAGAAATATTAAAATTTCAATAAAATAATATTAATAAATATTTTTAACTTCTCATTCATATAAATGAAGCGAGAAATAAATAAGCTGATTTTTTTAGGATTCTTTAACCTCATTATTAGGATGGTTTCATCAAAGATTATTTATAATTTAATTGAAAAATTAAAGTACGAGGTTCTTTTTTTTTTTTTTTTTTTTTTAATATCAATAGGCTTTTCAATGTCTATAAGACTAGAAATTAAGAAGAGCACCAAGGAAGCATACTTGAACATTTGCACTTTTGGGAAATGCAATTTTTGTGATGTACCAACCTGAAACTGAATTAAATTATGAATAATTTACTCTAAATTCGCTTTAATAAAAATTTAATTTAACTCGATTATTTTTTGAAAAGCTCAAATTCAAATTTAATTTTTTGATTCGTTTATAAATTTAAATTTGTAAATATTCAATAAGTTAATATTTGAGAGCTTATTTATTTAATAGATATTCGTGAATATATTTTTTAACTAGAATTATTTAATTTTAAATTTATTATTTTTAATTTAATATTTATTAAAGTTTTAAATTAATCAAAGAATTTAATATATATTGATTTATTTTTTAAATGAGTTAAATTTAAATTTATTGATGTTAGTTATAATTCAATATACGGCAAACTCGTTTTTAGTTTGAATTAGAAAAAATTTTAATGAAATAATAAAAAAATTTAAAATATTTAAAATTTAATTTAATAAAAACTTAATTTATATTGACTTATTTTTTAAATAAATTTATTGATATTTAATTTTAATTTAAAATGTGTCAAACTCAATTTTGATTCGAGCTCAAAAATATTTTAACAAAGTAAATTTTGATTTTTTAAAGGTAGGTTTGGGTAAGTTTATTTACAACCCTAAGTTCAGGTCCCACGCTTATTGAAGTCCATCAATTAAAGCATTAAATTCCGCAAGCGTTTCTTTCGTGGTTTCAAAATAATTAAGTCCATCAATTAAAGCTTTAATATTTGTATCACGTGTTATTCCATGTTAAGTAATTAAGTTTTATATTTTTATATATTATTAAACTTATAAATGTTAAAATAAATATTCATTTAAAAAAAATGTTAAAATAAATATATAAATTTTATGCACTTCAAGACTTAGCCTGGTGGAAAGTGCATCCTGTAGCCTTGAAAAGTCTAAGGTTCGACTCCCCCAACCCCTATTTTAAAAAAAAATATATATATAAATTTTATATAATATATTATTTATAAATATTATAAATATTAACTTATATTAAAATATATTAAATAAATAATAATGAGCCAATATTAATGATTTTATTAACTCAATGTAAAGAGTAATATCTAGTTAAATACTTTAGAAATAAAATAAAGATAAAAATGGAAAAAAAAAAGAAAAAAAAAAGGACAATAGAAGATGACAGGAAAATATAAAGTTGAAATGATAAATCTTTTGCACTCTTAATGATCTGTTTATTTCATAAAATATATTTTTTATATTTTTTAATATTTAAAGTTTATAAAAATATTTTTTAATAAAAGAATAATTAAATAATTTTTTTAAAAAATAACTTTATTTTTTAAATGAAAAGCTCATTTTTACATTTTAAAAATTTTATTATGATTTCTATATTAAATTTATTAATATATTTTATTTCTTTAACTAAAATAATAAAAAAAAATAAATTATTTTATTAAAAAATACTTTTTAAATATAAATAATTTTCTATAAATAAACGAATATTTAATTTTTATATTGCTAAATAATTGAAGCGGCGGTTAGTTAATATACGTGCTCCACACTGAGTTGGAGGTTCAAGAAAGGCGTTTGGAAAAAAACTATGCGTTGGAGGTTCAAGAGAGGCGTTTGGAAAAAACTATTTTATTATGTCAGTGCTCTTACGGCTAAATCATATTAAAAAATTTTAAATCAAATTTTCATATTTTTTAATTACTATTTTTTTTTTTGAAAAAAAAGAGTGTCTTTTTTGAATATCAGTACTAACAACAGTGCCAAACAGATTATAAAAAATGTGTTAATTTTGGAAATAAAGTAGTTATAAAACTTCATTTCAAAATTGGAGAGTTCTTGTGATATAAATCGATATAAAAATATATATGAAATTGAAATTTTATTAATATTTTAAAATTCTTTTAATAAAGTGGTAGAATTTTAATTAAAATAAAATATTATTTATATTAAAATATTATTTTTATCTAATTATTTTATTTTGTAATTGAATTTCATATCATATTATGGATGTAGTTTTATCATCTCATATTTAATATTCATATTCTATCTCATATATTATATAAGGAGCTCGTGACCCTACATACAAATACGCTACTCTTCCAAACAGTCAAATTTTATAATTTACTCAATACACATACGACTTAAATATTAAAAAAATTACTAGTTAACTCATTCTTATTCTCTCCTATTTTCTAGGTCTATACTCAAAGAAATATAAAGTGAACAATATCATTAGTATTGTCTGTAGGATTAATACAAAAGTTGTGTATTTCTCGTACTTTTTTTATTATTTAAAGGAAATTATGATCAAGCAAGTGAATAGTTTATAATTCGCAATATCTAGCTATATAAATTTATTGTCTAAAAAATCTTGAGAGTAACACGAGGTTTGTTTATTTATCTTTTTATATATTTTTTGTCAAAAATAAAACTAGATGAATAATGAGGTGCTAGTCATGATATCATTATGGGCGAGGAGTCCAGTATAATCTATGTTTAACTTAAAAAAAAAAAAATCCAATTTACATTTAATAGTAAATTTTAAAATTATTTTCTAGAGTTAATAAAAGGCAGATGCATTCTATTAAGACTATTCAGTCCACTATTATTTCACATTAAATAATAGAAGCCTGGTGATAAATCTCTTTCTCCTCCTGCTCCATGATCGATCATGATAGATCTGGTTTTCTTCTTGGTTCATCATATGGGTCCATCAAATGGGTCTCTCCATGTTCTATTTGATGAAAGGAACTGCAAAATAAGGAAAAACGGTCAGGAGTCTATCGGGATGCCCCGGTGGAGACCCTCCGACGTTCAAGTCAGATTTTATGAATAAGAGTAGTATATTTAGGCAAGAGTTGCAGAGAGAAAAATAAAAACAGAGTCCCAGAAGGAGAAAAGAAGAAGAAGCACCCCCTTTTTTTTTCCTGTGATGTATATATTCCTCTCTGTTACAATGCTAGTTGTCTCTGTAACTCAGCTCCGTACGTACGAATATGTCAGGGCTCCTTACCACACCAGGCGGCCATTTAATTCTCCCCAGTGCGCATGCGGGTAGGGCTGCGAGGTGTTTGGGCCTACTATTCTTTCCCACATCACTTTAATGGGTTGGATTTCTTTTTATTGGACCTGGGCTCATGGGGGACCTGGCCTACCCCGCGTGTCCGGATCGAGATCTGAAGTACTGGGTCGGTCTTGCTTAAGGAGGACTTGATGGGCTTTGGGCTATTGTTCTCCTCTTGGGCCCGACCTCGCTCAGGGCAAAGGAAGCCCGGCGGTCATCAATTGCCCCTTTACCTCCTCGGCAGTTATTACATGAGTGACGATGGGGTAAATCCTTGAATTCTATATATGACCGCATGGCCCGAGAACTGCTCCTGTCAAAAGCGTTTTTTCCTTGCCTTTTTATTTCTTTGTCTTTCTATTTTGATGTTTGAATGTATGGCGATCTGGAGATGTGTATTTGATGATGAATGATATTTCACCTCGGCCTGTGCCTTGTCATTATTTTTTACTCAGACTGTCTTCTGGTTTTGTCAATTTTACTTACTTGATGGACCAGGCCGGCTCTACTGGGACTTTGCTAGTCGAACTGACCCGGGCTAAGAGCTCGGAGTCTGGTTAAACTTCTGACTTGCGAGTTTTTCTTACTCCCATGAGGGCATTTCTGTTTTTGACTCACGATCTCGTCAGTGTTGCGAGCTCGGATATATATTACCTAGAGAAATGTCTTATTTGTATGAGTGCCCCACTTTAGACGATTTTAAATCTTGTTCTTGTTATGAGCTCGGACACCTTGTCCCTCTTGAGATAACCTTCTGGCAGTCAGTGCGGTTTGAGCTGCGTGTTCCACTAGGATAGAGAGCTCGGTCTTTTGTCATTTTCCTCTTCCTGGGTTATCCTTGCTAAATGTTTGTTTATTGTGAGTTAATCCGAGCTGTGAGCACGATCCTTCACCTTCGTTTATCCTTTTATGCGTTCCTGCATTTGTGGGCCTTTTCATAGAGGGAGCTCGGTTCTCTGTTATTTTTTCTATACTTAGCTTTATTCTATTTGAGTGTTTTCATGTCGCGAGTTCATCCGAGCTGGGAGCTCGGCTCTTTGCTTTTTGCTTAGGCTTTTATGCCTATAGCCTGTGACACTGCTTGTATCGCGAGCTCGGGACTTCGGAATTTCACTTTCTTCACTTTGGTGCCCCGAGCTCTTTTGTGAAGTCGGACTTAATTTCTTGCTTTTTGTCGAGCCTTATACGAGCTGTCTAACTGTTTGTTTGTTCGGTTTTGACTTTTCTTTTATAGGCTTATAGCCTTGCCGTTACAGACATAAGGCCCTTCCAAGCTTCTGGGGAGATCGACCCTGGATTGAAGAGGTTGGACTATCTGTTTGGGATTTGACCATACTGCGGTTTGATTCTTTTGTATCCTAATGAGTCAGGGCTTTCTACTGCCCCTGAGTGTTTTATGGACTGTCTGCCCTCGAGCGTTTTACGGGCTCTTGGCTGCCTAGACCTCTCTCTAGGCTAGCTGAGCTGGTTTAGTGCCAACAGTTAATTCTCGAGGTTGATGCCTCTTATGACTGCCCCTGATTCTTTGTTTGGTTCTGTATTTTGGTATGCATTTTG
Organism: Manihot esculenta; assembly: GCF_001659605.2. Classification (NCBI taxonomy): domain Eukaryota; kingdom Viridiplantae; phylum Streptophyta; class Magnoliopsida; order Malpighiales; family Euphorbiaceae; genus Manihot; species Manihot esculenta. Next base: position 13,752,505 of record NC_035178.2, read on the forward strand.
CTTAGGATTCGCCTCGCCTTAATTCGGTATGCCTATTGGATTTACTAGTACCGAGCTCATTTTCTTGAGATCGACATGGTGCCTTGGCGCTTTGGCGCCGCGAGCCTTGCATTGGCCTTTAGTAGGTCGTATTGCTACATGATACAGGCGTTGGGGCGCCTTAGTTTAATTTCGTTATATGCTGGCTATTTTGCGAGATCTAGGTCTTATTAGCCTGAATCCGAGCTCTTTTCAGATTTTTTTATTTCTGTTTCAGTACCCTCTTGAGGTCAGCACGGCGCTTTGGCGCTTTTGGCTGTTGTGTGAGATCAAAGTCTCTTTACCTTAAGATTCAAGCTCCTTGTGGAGGTCAGAATTAAGCTTTTCGTTTATTGTCTAGGACCTCAGTTTTTGTGAGATCGGGGCTGCATTTTTATGAGTTGTTTTTGCTTGTTGCACCGGGAGATCTTGGGGATCCCGGTTTTTGTTGCTCCGGGAGATCTTAGGGATCTCACCGGCCGTTTTTGCTCCGGGAGATCTTTGAGATCTTCGCCGGCCGTTTTTGCTCCGGGAGATCTTTGAGATCTTCGCCGGCCGTTTTTGCTCCGGGAGATCTTTGAGATCTTCGCCGGCCGTTTTGCTCCGGGAGATCTTTGAGATCTTCGCCGGCCATTTTACTCCTTTAGGTCTTGCGCAAAATTCGGGCTCTGTGGCCTTACTGTCGCTTCGTCATCTCAGTGATTCAGAATTCTTTCTGCAAAATAAGAGCTTGCACATAGCGTATATAACGAGGAGGCTCGTTGTTAATTCAATAATATTTATCAATAAATAATATGTCGCACAAGACACTTTAACTCTATATTTCAGTTTTCGATGATGATGATTAATAATTAATTGCTTGCAGTAGTAGTGGATCGTGCGTAAGCTAATAAATCATTTATGATGGCATTATTGTAAAGAATTTGGGTACTTACCTCCCAGTAATTAAGGGCCACGTCGACCACTTTTGTATGAGTTGCGTTGACGCGTCACTTTACTCCAATTCCCTCAAACTCAATCTTGAAAAATTGATAATTTCGGTATTTGGCCGACCTGCTGCAGTCTGAGCTCCTCTCTCATGATTTTATGCAGTTTTCTCCCACTGCAGCCTTCTAGCTTCACTGGAATCACTCAATCTGTTGTTCCCTTCCTTTCAATGGCCGAGACCCATTTAGCAGGCTTTGTATGCATTAAAACAACTCGTGTCGCCAGCTCCTTGTGATACCCTTTCTTGCGGTCATTAAGTTTGATATGTAACCTTGCATGTCTCGTGGACAGCATTAGAACTCAGCGCCCACCCTAACGTTGATCCTCAGCAAGCTTAGGACTGTTTGTTGAGATAGAGTTGTTTCCAGATTTGCTAACTGTCAATTTGACCGACCTGCTCAATCAGCCACCAGGGCCGAGCTCCTTTTGGTCTTGCTACTCCGACTGGCGAAACCATTGATGGTCCTATTAGTGGTGCTTGATCAGTCGTCCTCTCGATGGTCAGACAGACTAATGCTGATCATGCCGACCCGGGGTATCTCAGTTCACATTGCCTTCGAGCAGGACGACATACAGAGTCTGAATTCATCCACCTTGATCTGCCTGGATATTTGATCATTTCTTATTGTCTTCAGGTTGCCCCGATACTTGAGGGGCGTTGTTTACAACCAAGTTGTATGGCTATGAATCGTGTCCCATCCGACCTCATGCCCTGGGATTTTATAGCCGATCTGCCCCTCTCACCTTGACAATATATACACGGCCACCTCACAACTTCAACAAATATATATATTACACATTATTTTTTTTCCTTTTACAGAAAAGATTAAAATTTATACTCATAAACAAGTATTTCGATCTTGAAATTTTGCTCCACCAGATTTCAAAGAAAAAATCATCCGTAATAAAGTCTAACAAATATTAAAACAAACTATATGAAATGCTATCAAAATATTCTTTAGCACAATGAACCTTTCTTTTCAGCTGGGTTATTCGCTCAAACTTTCATGCCTTATGTGGGTCTCAATGGGTAGATCTGGAAACTTTAGAAATAGTAAAATATCTTTCGTCCCTACAGACGGCGCCATTTGATAAATCTCTTTCTCCTCCTGCTCCATGATCGATCATGATAGATATGGTTTTCTTCTTGGTTCATCATATGGGTCCATCAAATGGGTCTCTCCATGTTCTATTTGATGAAAGGAACTGCAAAATAAGGAAAAACGGTCAGAGGTCTACCGGGGATGCCCCGGTGGAGACCCTCCGACGTTCAAGTCAGATTTTATGAATAAGAGTAGTATATTTAGGCAAGAGTTGCAGAGAGAAAAATAAAAATAGAGTCCCGGAAGGAGAAAAGAAGAAGAAGCCCCCCCTTTTTTTTCCTGTGATGTATATATGCCTCTCTGTTACAATGCTAGCTGTCTCTGTCACTCAGCTCCGTACGTACGAATGTGTCAGGGCTCTTCACCAAGCCAGGCGGCCATTTAATTCTCCCCAGTGCGCATGCGGGTAGGACTGCGAGGTGTTTGGGCCTACTATTCTTTCCCACATCACTTCAATGGGTTGGACTTCTTTTTATTGGACCCGGGCTCATGGGGGACCTGGCCTACCCCGAGTGTCCGGATCGAGATCTGAAGCGCTGGGTCGGTCTTGCTTAAGGAGGACTTGATGGGCTTTGGGCTATTGTTCTCCTATTGGGCCCGGCCTCGCTCAGGGCAAAGGAAGCCCGGCAGTCATCACCTGGATAATTTAAAATATCCTTAAGATTTTCTTTTCCTTTAAATGTTAGTATTACTTTTGATTTTATATCTAGCTATATGCTCTAATTTTGTTTAAATTTATTTCACAAAATATGCATATGATATTACTTTTATGTATCATTCAAATCATTGTTAAACATAGGGCTGTGCAATCGGTCGGTTCGGTTCCGAACCGAATTGAACCGATAAAATCGAAAACTGAATTGTTAAAATTTTAAAAATCGAAAAAATCAATTATAAAGATATAACTGAACCGAATCGAACCGATAAAAATCAGTTCGGTTCGATTCGATTCGGTTCAAACCGAAATCTACTGGGTTGGGCTTGGGGCCGATAAGATATCCAGCTATTCTCCACCTCTCTGAGCCTTGATTTCACCATTTCCAATTGCGCGGCCCAGAGTAACTTCCTCACGTCCTCCGCCGACAAACCTTCCTTCTCCGGTTCGCTCTCTGGCCTAGATCCATCTAAATAGTTGGTTTTCGGTGGTACCAAGCCGTCCAATCTGATCCTACTCTTTGCGATGTCAAAGGACCTGAGTTTTTCCATCAGGCTTTTCCCCATTTGCATTGAACGGAGCTCCGGGGAGGCAGGCGTCTGGAGAAGGGCTCTCTTGTGGAACAACCGTCTGAAGATGCCATTATCTCCTGGATCGGGAGCAATGTTGGTTTTGCTCGGGTTTTGAGGTATCCGTGGCTGGACTGCGGGAGAGGAAAGCCTTGATTTCACCATTTCCAATTGCGCGGCCCAGAGTAACTTCCTCACGTCTTCCGCCGACAAACCTTCCTTCTCCGGTTCCCTCTCCGGCCTAGATCCATCTAAATAGTTGGTTTCCGGTGGTACCAAGCCGTCCAATCTGATCCTACTCTTTGCGATGTCAAAGGACCTGAGTTTTTCCATCAGGCTTTCCCCCATTTGCATCGAACGGAGCTCCGGGGAGGCATGCGTCTGGAGAAGGGCTCTCGTGTGGAACAACCGTCTGAAGATGCCATTATCTCCTGGATCGGGAGCAATGTTGGTTTTGCTTTTAAATATATTAACCGAACCAAACTGATTATTCCAAATAAACGAACCGATAAACCGAAATCAACCGGTTCGGTTCGATTTTTCGGTTTAGACCGAAATCTGCTCTCCCCTAGTTAAACATGAAGATTTTATTGATCTTTTTTTTTTTTTTAAAGAATCCTTTATTATAAGAAAAAATTATCCACTGTTTTACTAGCAAGATGGTCATGTTTTATTCTCCTGCTTTGCGATTATTATTTTTATCATATATCTATTTTTTAGTCTGCAATTTATATGTAGTTTAATTGATTCAAAATTACTTCCAATATTTCTGAAGAAAATACATGGAATTTAATCTATCATAATTCCTAATAAGTATTAAGGAATTTTATAGAAATATTTGTACAAAAATTATTTTTATAGATAAATATTAAAAGGTCATGTTACCTATAAAAGAGGTACAATTCTAATTAATAGTAAGCTCCATATATTGAAAGTTTATTTCTCAAATTCAAGCGACTTATTACTCCCTTAAGCAGTTTCCATCCATCATAGGCGACATTTCGCTCACCTCAAGTGCCTTAGCGTCCACTCAGGCGACATTTCCCTCACTTTAAGTGCCTTAGCGCCTACTTCAAGTACCTTAGCATCCATTCACGTGATATTTCATCATTTTAAGGATATTTTTTTTAGGATGATTATTTGCCATAGTTTATTTGACAAATATCAAAATTAGCTAAGCATTTTATCACTTAAATATCATTATGGTAATAAATTACCAATTACCTTTTGGGGAAGGCAAGTATAGGCAATATCTAACTTCAATTTTTAAAAAAATAATTTGCTTAAAATCTTTAAAGCAACATCTTGTCTAAAATCTTTAAAAGAGATAACTCTCTTAAATTTTTCTATTTGCCAGAAGGTCTTTTAAAGCAATTCAAACTATGAATGACTACAGTGTCAGAAATTTGAAATGCATCTTTTGACATCAAATCTAAAGATTTGATCAGTCGATGGGAAACTAATTATATAAATCGATATAAAAATATATATTACATTTGAGTCTCAATGATTTAAAATGCATTAACAATTTAGATATTCTATAACTCTTCTAATAAAGTTATAGAATCTTAACAATCATTCATATTAGACGATTATTCTTATTAGTTATTTTATCTTATATAGAATTTCATATCATATCCTGAATATAGTTCTATTATCTCATACACTCCTTATAGCATTTAAATTCTATTTCATACACTATATAAAGGAGCTTATGACTCCATATACATGTATGCTACTCTCCCAAATAGTCAATTTCATAGTTTAGCTAATACACATACTAACTTAAGTACTGTTGTCAAGTCAACCCACTCAGTGCACTCAGTGTTCTCTTATATTTTACAGGTTTATACTCGAAGAAATATGATGTGAACAGTATCAATTATGTTAACAAGTGATATGCTCCATCCTATTCTTTTATTACTAATTTTCAATTTATTTCCCAAAAAAACTTCACATCCTAAGTTTACGGTCTCTCTAATTATCTCCATCCACATCACAATATTTTTTTTGGCTTTTAAATGATGTGCTATATCCTAATTTTCTTTTATTATTAGTTTTTAGGCTAATTACAAAAATAAGCTAAATCTGTTCACGTTTTGGTAATTTAATATAAACTTTAAATTTATTCGTAATTGGTCAAATTCTAAAAATTGTTAAAATTTATAATGTTTTTCAATCAAATCTTCATTTTTCAATTTATTTAAAACTATCATTGAAATTCTAATTTCACACTCCATTACTCATAACCAATGAGAATCAAATAGTGATCAGATAGTCTTATAAATGAGGGTGTGTGTGGCTAAAATTATCCAATTTGACTACATAACTAAGAATTTGATACACCATAAACTAATATAAAATTTAAAAATAGTTGATGATAATAATATAGTTGGATTAACAAAAGAAATAAAGTGAATGAATATGTTCGAAAATTAGATAAATTACAATAACATTTCATAAATTTCAAAAAATTTAGATAAAATTTTATAAATTTCAAAAATTTGACGAACTATACAAAGATTTATCATTTAGATTGCAAAATACGAAAAAATTTTACATATTTTTATTTGCACTAATTTTTAATTTTGTTTTATCTAAAACTCCATATTGTCAATTTTAACCATTTCCATGGGAGAGAAGACGTCAGATTGTTTCTACCTAAAATTTTTATTGCACAAGAAAGTCTTCATGATGAAGCTCAAGTGGAAACTATTTGATGTTTGGCTCAAATAAGGAAGCTGCTAATAATTAGGGATGTATATTATTCGTGATGCAGGTAAAGAGGACAATCAATAATTTGAAGTATAAGAGAGCTCAATCATTCTTCAAGAACACAAACTTTAAAATTCAGAATTAATTTTCAAATCATGAGAAGTATAGAAGGACAAAAAAACAAGCAACACACTTTTCAATATAAGTCGATGCACAACACATGTTCAGCTCGCATAATGCATGTATATCCGAATTGCATTAAGATTCATTTTATTATTTTGATATTTTAGTATTTTATTAGATTTATTTAAATTGATTAGGCCTATTTTAGAAGTCAAATTCTTTCAGCCCATTTATGAGAGTAGTTCTCCTAGTCCATCTAAGGAAATGATATTTATTGTAATTTTTACTGAGGAAGGTTTGACTGTTTGACCAAAAATTCTTCCTATATTAGACTTAATCCTTTTACTATTAGGATTATAGTTTTAGAAGGCCATGAAAACCTCTCTAAGTGACCGCCATAAATTTACGACTTGTTTATTAATTATTTTCTTTGGTTAATAAAATTTTAGTGAGAATTTTGTTCAACCATCAAGAATTGGTATTTTATTGAGTTAGCAATTTTGTGGTGATTCCACTCTTATTTTCTTGGTCAATTACTTAAATTCTTATTTATTCATTATTCAATGGTGTAATAGAATGCTTGGAAATTAATTTTGATGTGTGACTTGATATTATTGTGTGTTTAAGTTTTATATTGTATTGTTAATATGATATTTTATATCAATTCGACTCAAAAGATAAAAAAGTATCGTTAACTTCTTTATGCTCGTTCTACTTCAAAAGAAATTTGTCTAAAACTACCTATCGGTGGTAGAAGTTTAGAAATTACTAAATATAGGGCTATAGGGGTGCATTCGAATTAATGAAATTCAATTATTTTAGTATATTGGTTCAATTTAGTTATCGGTTAATAAATTTTGAAAAATTCAGTATTCGTTTACTTTTGATTTGATAATCGGATTAACGGAAATAAATAAATTTTTATTAAATAATATATTTTTTTATCATTTTATTAATAAAATATTATTTATAATAATTTTTTATAATTTTATTATTATTATTAATTTTATATTCATTATTTTACTAAAATAGCTATATTTATTATTTTTGTAAATAAAAGATTATTATTTATATATTTAATTAATTGATCATTTAAAAATACTTTTATTTTAGTTACTTCAATTATAACAGATAACTGACTGAATATTTTAGTTTTGATTAGATTCAATTTTATTTTAATTTTGTTTAGTTCGGTTAATATTTTAAGAGACAGTAAAAATATAAATTAACATTTTGATTTGATTCTATTAGATTAACCAAATGTTCACGTCTACTAAAAACATAGATTAATACTGATGGATCACACAATAAGCAAATACATGAAAATGTAGATTGGTGTAATTCTGCTAGATTCCACAATACGAATTATGTTTTGTAAGGAACCTGCTGTAACGACCCGAAAATCGGACCGCTACCGGCGCTAGGATCCGGGTCGACTTAAGGCCGCCGGGACCCGTAGCAAGCCAAACATATATCCTGGAAACCTGTTTAATCCCATACATATCAAGAAAATACATAAAAATTCAAACTTTTCTTTCAAACATCCAACTCAACCTGAACATATACTGTACATAGTCATAATCATAATTATGATCCCTCTGTGGGACCTCAACAATGCCTCAAAGGGCAAAATACATCATGAGATGAGTTGGCTTCCATAACATTATAAAACATTTTGATCATGTAATAAAAGGGATACCTCAATACATAATGTCAAGCACAATATCTAATCCTCAATATCATTACACATAACATAACTATAACATACTGAAATCTCTTACATTAAATAATAATACAACTGTCATGTCCACAACTAACTATTACATATACACTTCATATCTCTGGCTAACCTCCTGGTCTACCCTGTACCTGCACATCTGGGGTTAGGGGAGAGGGGTGAGCTACAAAGCCCAGTGAGCAGAATAGAGAAAACATGTATTAAAATTTCATGCCCTTATGTAATGCAACACATCACAACAAATCACATCTCGGATGGTATTGTCACCAATAGTCCTCTACATAGTCCAACTGTGCCGGGACGTAGAATGGGTACAACCGGTCTTTCCCTTAACATAACATATCATACAGTCCAACTGTGCCAGGGACGTAGAATGGGTACAACCTGGACTTTCTCTTACATCGTGCCAGGGACGTAGAATGGGTACAACCTGGACTTCCATACCATATCTCATGCCGTAGCATCATCATATCATATGAGGACTAAGGATCATCCAATGACCAATCCACATCAACATCATAAATGCAATGCAACATATTCGTGAATACTAATGCAAACAACCTACTATATCTCATGGCATTCATGATGCATGGATCATGCTCAAATTTCATATTTCATTTATTTTAAAACTTAAGGTTTATTCCACTCACCTCTGGATAGCTCTGACAAACTATGTAGCAGCTGGATCACTGCTGGGGTCCTCGGTTCCTCGGGTCCGAACCTACACAGGTGGACTCCAATGAGGGACCAAACATACATAAATATGACTCTAATATACTCCCCAAAAACCCCCTATAACATCATGAAATCATCACATAAAAACATGCAAGAAATGGCTGAACAGGGCACTTTCGGCGGCAGGTTCGGCTGCCGAAAGTCCCTCCAGAGCCGAAAGTCAGGCAGGTTCGGCGGCACCTTCGGCGGCCGAAACTCCCAGACAGAGACGAAACTCATGCATGTTCGGCGGCACCTTCGGCGGCCGAAAGTCCCAGACAGAGACGAAAGTCTCCTTTCGGGGGCAACTTCGGCAGCCGAAAGGCCTGCCTCACCAGCCATGTTCGGCGGCCGAAAGTGCCTTCGGCTGCCGAACCTGGTTTCTGCCAAAGGGCAGAAACCTTGGCTCCTCTATGCACATTTGCCTCCCAACTCTCAAATCATGCATAAACTCAACCAAAACATGCAAAAATACATACAATGGTTCCTAGGGGCCTCAAACTAACTTAAACCCCAACTACAACACACAAGGACAACACAAATCAACATACATTGTTCATCAAAACATCAAAACCCATAAACTCATCAACAAGCCTAAACATGCATCTCTACCCACAAAACAACTTAATGCTTGTTTAAAACACATAGCAAGGGTGGATCCGAGCTTACCTCTTGAAGAAACGAGAGGAAAGGCGATCCTAGCTTGGAGATGGAGAGATTGAGCTCCTTGAACCTCCAAGTACCCAAAACTTGCTCTTTACTCACAGATCTTCAAAACAGAAGTTAAAACCCGTGAAAACCATGGAAGATCTAAGGAAAACACTCAAGATCGAGGGAGAGGTGGCGGAGACTCACCTTGGCCGACAACGGGGAAGAAAAAGCTCGCCCGTGCGGACCTAAGGGACCCTTTTATAGGTGGCTGGCCAGGCCACGTTCGGGGGCCGCATGTGCCTCCGCATGCATGCCATGTTCGGCGGCCGAACTTGAGGTTCGGCGGCCGAACCTGGACTGCCCTCACTCATGCTTTCGGGGGCCTAACGTGCCTCCAAAACGCATGCATGTTCGGCGGCCGAACTTGACTTTCGGCGGCCGAACCTGGGTTTTCCTCTAAAGAATTTTCATGAAAAAAACTCCTTAAATTTTCATACTTAAAACCATGAAATACCTTAAAACATTTTATGAAAACATGCTTCTACCCTACTAGAGGCTTCCGACATCCGAAATTCCACCGGACGGTAGGAATTCCGATACCGGAGTCTAGCCGGGTATTACATTCTCCCCCCCTTAAGAACATTCGTCCCTGAATGTACCTCAACTAGCACACATAGCATGGCATAAAACATAACATACATAGCACATAGACACAAAGAGGATACAAACCTCTAAAAGAGATGGGGATATTGCTGGAGCATGGACTCCCGTGTCTCCCAAGTGCATTCTTCCAAGTTGTGGTGGTTCCACAGGACTTTCACCATCGGGATTTCCTTGTTTCTTAACTTTCTGATCTGGGTGTCTATGATCCGTACTGGCTGTTCAACATAAGTGAGATCCTCTTGGACCTCCACATCCGGCTCACTAAGAACCTTGCTCGGATCTGACACAAACTTCCTCAACATAGAAACATGGAAAACCGGATGGATTCTTTCCATTGAAGCAGGTAAATCCAGCTTGTACGACACATTGCCAATCTTTTGCAAGATTTCAAAGGGTCCGATGTATCGTGGGGCTAGTTTACCTTTCTTCCCGAACCGAACCACCCCTTTCATTGGAGACACCTTGAGCAATACTAGATCCCCCTCCTGAAACTCTAACTGTCTTCTGCGGACGTCTGCATAGCTCTTCTGTCTGCTTGCAGCAGTCTTGATTCTCTCTCTGATTATGGGTACCACCCTGCTGGTGATCTCTACTAACTCAGGCCCTGCCAAGGCCTTTTCTCCAACTTCCTCCCAGCAAACAGGTGATCTGCACTTCCTCCCATACAAAGCTTCATATGGAGCCATCCCGATGCTAGCATGATGGCTGTTGTTGTAGGCAAACTCCACCAAAGGTAGATGCTGCCTCCAAGAACCGCCAAAGTCCAGCACACACATTCTAAGCATATCTTCAATAGTCTGGATGGTCCTTTCTGACTGTCCATCAGTCTGGGGGTGGAAGGCAGTACTGAAATCCAACCTAGTACCCATGGCATTCTGCAGACTCCGCCAAAACCTGGAGGTGAACTGGGGCCCTCTATCTGACACTATCGAAACAGGAACCCCATGCAACCTGACGATCTCGTCCACATACACCTGCGCCAACTTGTCCACAGAGTAGCCACTCCTGACAGGAATGAAGTGAGCAGATTTGGTGAGTCTGTCCACAATCACCCATATGGAGTCTAATCTGTTGGACGTCGCCGGTAACCCCACTACGAAGTCCATAGCTATATTCTCCCATTTCCATTCTGGAATAGGTAGCGGGTTAAGCATTCCAGCCGGCTTATGATGTTCCAGCTTCACCCTCTGACACACTTCGCAGGCTGACACGAACTGTGCCACTTCTTTCTTCATAGCTGGCCACCAATAAACCTTCTTTAGATCTTGATACATCTTGGTGGCTCCGGGGTGAATGCTGTATCTTGCATTATGAGCCTCTCTCATAATGTCTCCTTTTAGCCCTATGTCATCTGGTACACATAGTCTGCTCCCATAGCGGAGGATCCCCTTGCTGTCGAATCTGAACTCACTACCATTGCCTGACTGAACAGTCCTGGCAATCTTCACTAACTCCGGGTCCTCATGCTGTTTCTGAGCCACCTGCTCCAGAAACACGGGTGCTACTCTCATCTGGGCCACCAAGGCACCTGTACCAGATAACTCCATCTGTAGACCTTCCTCAATAAGCTTATAAAGCTCCTTCACCACTAGCCTCCTCTCTGCCGATATGTGGGATAAACTGCCTAGTGACTTCCGGCTTAGGGCGTCTGCCACTACATTCGCCTTACCCGGATGATACTGAATCTTACAATCGTAGTCACTCAGCAGCTCTACCCATCTCCTCTGTCTCAGATTCAGATCTCTTTGACTCAGGATGTACTGCAGGCTCTTATGATCTGTAAAGATCTCACATTTTACCCCATAGAGGTAGTGCCTCCACATCTTGAGTGCAAAGATTACTGCTGCCATCTCAAGGTCATGTGTGGGGTAATTCAACTCATGCTTCTTTAGCTGCCTAGAAGCATAAGCGATCACCCTCTCATTCTGCATCAGTACACAACCCAGTCCCACACGGGACGCGTCACAAAAGACTGTAAAGTCCTCCTCACTAGATGGCAGAGCTAAAACTGGTGCTGAAGTCAACCTCTTCTTAAGCTCTTCAAAACTCTCTTCGCACTGGTCGGTCCATAGAAACTTCTGATTCTTTCTGGTCAACCTGGTCAGAGGAGCTGCTATCTTTGAGAAGTCCTGAACGAACCTCCTGTAGTAACCTGCCAAACCCAAGAAACTTCTAATCTCTGTCACTGAAGTGGGTCTAGGCCAGTTAGCCACAGTTTCTGTCTTCTTGGGGTCCACCTCAATCCCATTCTCTGACATTACATGCCCCAAGAACGAAATGCTCCTCAGCCAGAATTCACATTTAGAGAACTTGGCATACAAGCCATGTTCCCTCAAAGTCTGCAAGACCAACCGCAGATGATGGGCATGCTCCTCTGCATTCCTGGAATACACCAAGATATCATCTATGAAGACAATAACAAAGTGATCCAGGTATTGACTAAACACTCTGTTCATGAGATCCATGAATGCTGCAGGGGCGTTGGTTAACCCGAACGGCATTACAAGGAACTCAAAATGCCCATATCTGGTCCTGAAAGCTATCTTCGGCACGTCTTCATCCCTTATCCTTAGCTGATGGTACCCCGATCTCAGATCTATCTTAGAGAAACAACCTGCTCCGGCTAGCTGGTCAAATAGATCGTCGATCCTAGGCAATGGGTACCTATTCTTGGTAGTGACTTTGTTCAACTGCCTGTAGTCGATACAAAGTCTAAGGGATCCATCCTTCTTCCTCACAAACAAGACCGGAGCACCCCAAGGTGAGGTACTCTGTCGGATGAAACCCTTTTCTACCAGCTCTTGCAATTGCTCTTTCAACTCCTTCAACTCGGCTGGAGCCATCCTGTAGGGAGGGATAGAGATCGGTCTAGTTCCAGGCACCAACTCTATCTCGAACTCTATCTCCCTAGCAGGTGGTAAACCTGGAAGCTCATCCGGAAAAACATCCTGAAACTCTCTGACAACTGGCACCGAGGCCGGCTCCCTGACCTGACTGTCTAGCTCTCTCACATGAGCTAAGTACACCTGACATCCCTTCCTAAGCAACCTACGAGCCTGAAGAGCTGATATCAAACCTCTAGGCGTGCCCCTCTTGTCTCCTCTGAAGACGACCTCTGACCCGTCCTGATCTCTGAACCTGACTACCTTGTCCCTGCAGTCCAAGGTAGCACCATGGGTAGATAGCCAATCCATCCCTAGAATGACGTCAAAGTCTGTCAAATCTAGAACCACAAGGTCGGCGGAGAGGCATCTTCCCTCAACAAAAACTGGACTGTACTGGCAGACTGACACTGCCACCGACGGGTCACACTTGGGTCCACTGACCCATAGGGGACACTCTAACCCAGAGACTATCAGACCCAACCTCTCAACGGCTCTCGGAGCAATAAATGAATGAGATGCACCTGGGTCCATTAATGCATACACATCAGAACACCCAATGACGAGATTACCTGACACCACGGTGTTGGATGTGTTAGCCTCCTGCTGAGTCATGGTGAAGATCCTGGCTGGAGCTGATGGACCTTCACCTCGGGAACCAGAAGAAGAGGCTGCCCCTCTCCCTCTACCTCTGCCACTGCCCTGAGTCGTGGCTGGAACTGCGGGCTGTGTCACACTACCAGAAGCTGTCTGCTGGGGCTGGCCCATGAAAGGCGCTCTAGGACAATCCTGAGCCATGTGTCCCTCCTGTCCACATCTGAAACATGTGTTAGTCCCAGCTCGACACACTCCCCTGTGTGGTCTTCCACATCTCTGGCATTCTGTACCATCTGAGCCTGAGCTCGAGCCACCGCCAAATCCCAGACCGGATTTCAACTTGTTCCAAAACTTATTCTTCTTCGACTTCCTGGTGGTGCTATCCCACCTCTTCTTTCCTGAGCTCTGAGAAGAGAACCCTGGTCCTCCTCTGCCTGGGGTCTTAACCCCTGAAGACTGGGTCACTGACTGCCTCACTGACCCCTCAACTATAGCACTTGCCTCCATTCTTCGAGCCATATCCACCACAGTGTGGAAACTTTCTCTCTCAGCTGACTGAACCAACGAGGAGTACCTGGAATGCAGCTTCATAACATATTTCTTGGCTTTCTTCGTATCTGAATCTAGAGCTTGCCCTGAAAAAGGCAATAGCTCCAAGAATTTATCCGTGAACTCCTCTACACTCATGTGCTCTGACTGTCTCAGTTGCTCAAACTCAATCATCTTCAGTTCTCTAGAACTGTCTGGAAAAGCCCATCCAGCGAACTCATTCGCGAATTCTTCCCATGTCATACCGTCTAGTCTCGGGTCCACATAACACTTGAACCATTCTCGTGCCTTCTTGCACTTTAAAGTGAACCCTGCCATCTGAATGGCCCTGCTGTCACTTGCCCCTAGCTCATCAGTTATTGTCTTCACTACTCTCAGATACTCAAAGGGGTCATCCCCTGACTTGTATTTGGGAGCATCTAGCTTGAGGTAATCTGTCATCTTTACCTTGCTCCCATCAGCTGAGCTAGGTCTAGGAGGTTGAGTAACTGGGGCTACTGGTTCTGTAGGTGGTGGAGGTGGAGGTGCAGCATTCCCCGAGGGGGGGTTTGCTGGGTTTGGATAGAAAGGTGAGGGTGGATAAGCTGGGTACTGTGTGTAAGGTGGATAGAAAGGTGGATAGGGCATGTAGGTAGGATAGGGGTTAAAGCTGGAGTAATCCGATGTACCTCCCATCGGATACCCTGAACCCTGTGGGAAGGGTGGATAATGGGGTGGAAAACCATACCCCGAGGCCTGAACGCCTCCCTGAGACTCCCCTGTCCCTTCTTCCTGCATACTCACATCCAGGTTCCCATCCCTCCTCTGATCCTCTTCCATAACCTCCCTCACATCTGAAGAACTTCCTCCTCTATCAGTCCCCCTTCTGCTAGCATCAAAAGACCTTCTAGGGTCCCTTGACACTCTTTCTCTGTTGGCTCTACAAGACATTGCCCTAGGCAATGTAGGAGGACGGGCGCTCGTGCCCTCATCCTCAGGTGGCACTCCAGTCAATCGTGCAGATCGACGAGTTCCTCTCATCCTGTTTTCTGAAAAACAGTACACATCAAGCAAGCATTAGCATCATATGGTTCATGTGGGCACACATGAACCCTCATCACATAAACATATCATAGCATATCATAGCATCAATGCACATGTATATAATCATGGCATTTCACATCATCATGTAAGACAGGACTCCACATCCTATCCTAGTGGACATGACCTTTCCTATTGTGCTTGACCTTCTATAACCTCTATGAGCCCGACACTCTAGGTCCGATCCTATGAACCTAGGGCTCTGATACCATTCTATAACGACCCGAAAATCGGACCGCTACCGGCGCTAGGATCCGGGTCGACTTAAGGCCGCCGGGACCCGTAGCAAGCCAAACATATATCCTGGAAACCTGTTTAATCCCATACATGATCAAGAAAATACATAAAAATTCAAACTTTTCTTTCAAACATCCAACTCAACCTGAACATATACTGTACATAGTCATAATCATAATTATGATCCCTCTGTGGGACCTCAACAATGCCTCAAAGGGCAAAATACATCATGAGATGAGTTGGCTTCCATAACATTATAAAACATTTTGATCATGTAATAAAAGGGATACCTCAATACATAATGTCAAGCACAATATCTAATCCTCAATATCATTACACATAACATAACTATAACATACTGAAATCTCTTACATTAAATAATAATACAACTGTCATGTCCATAACTAACTATTACATATACACTTCATATCTCTGGCTAACCTCCTGGTCTACCCTGTACCTGCACATCTGGGGTTAGGGGAGAGGGGTGAGCTACAAAGCCCAGTGAGCAGAATAGAGAAAACATGTATTAAAATTTCATGCCCTTATGTAATGCAACACATCACAACAAATCACATCTCGGATGGTATTGTCACCAATAGTCCTCTACATAGTCCAACTGTGCCGGGACGTAGAATGGGTACAACCGGTCTTTCCCTTAACATAACATATCATACAGTCCAACTGTGCCAGGGACGTAGAATGGGTACAACCTGGACTTTCTCTTACATCGTGCCAGGGACGTAGAATGGGTACAACCTGGATTTCCATACCATATCTCATGCCGTAGCATCATCATATCATATGAGGACTAAGGATCATCCAATGACCAATCCACATCAACATCATAAATGCAATGCAACATATTCGTGAATACTAATGCAAACAACCTACTATATCTCATGGCATTCATGATGCATGGATCATGCTCAAATTTCATATTTCATTTATTTTAAAACTTAAGGTTTATTCCACTCACCTCTGGATAGCTCTGACAAACTCTGTAGCAGCTGGATCACTGCTGGGGTCCTCGGTTCCTCGGGTCCGAACCTACACAGGTGGACTCCAATGAGGGACCAAACATACATAAATATGACTCTAATATACTCCCCAAAACCCCCCTATAACATCATAAAATCATCACATAAAAACATGCAAGAAATGGCTGAACAGGGCACTTTCGGCGGCAGGTTCGGCGGCCGAAAGTCCCTCCAGAGCCGAAAGTCAGGCAGGTTCGGCGGCACCTTCGGCGGCCGAAACTCCCAGACAGAGACGAAACTCATGCATGTTCGGCGGCACCTTCGGCGGCCGAAAGTCCCAGACAGAGACGAAAGTCTCCTTTCGGGGGCAACTTCGGCAGCCGAAAGGCCTGCCTCACCAGCCATGTTCGGCGGCCGAAAGTGCCTTCGGCTGCCGAACCTGGTTTCTGCCAAAGGGCAGAAACCTTGGCTCCTCTATGCACATTTGCCTCCCAACTCTCAAATCATGCATAAACTCAACCAAAACATGCAAAAATACATACAATGGTTCCTAGGGGCCTCAAACTAACTTAAACCCCAACTACAACACACAAGGACAACACAAATCAACATACATTGTTCATCAAAACATCAAAACCCATAAACTCATCAACAAGCCTAAACATGCATCTCTACCCACAAAACAACTTAATGCTTGTTTAAAACACATAGCAAGGGTGGATCCGAGCTTACCTCTTGAAGAAACGAGAGGAAAGGCGATCCTAGCTTGGAGATGGAGAGATTGAGCTCCTTGAACCTCCAAGTACCCAAAACTTGCTCTTTACTCACAGATCTTCAAAACAGAAGTTAAAACCCGTGAAAACCATGGAAGATCTAAGGAAAACACTCAAGATCGAGGGAGAGGTGGCGGAGACTCACCTTGGCCGACAACGGGGAAGAAAAAGCTCGCCCGTGCGGACCTAAGGGACCCTTTTATAGGTGGCTGGCCAGGCCACGTTCGGGGGCCGAATGTGCCTCCGCATGCATGCCATGTTCGGCGGCCGAACCTGGACTGCCCTCACTCATGCTTTCGGGGGCCTAACGTGCCTCCAAAACGCATGCATGTTCGGCGACCGAACTTGACTTTCGGCGGCCGAACCTGGGTTTTCCTCCAAAGACTTTTCATGAAAAAAACTCCTTAAATTTTCATACTTAAAACCATGAAATACCTTAAAACATTTTATGAAAACATGCTTCTACCCTACTAGAGGCTTCCGACATCCGAAATTCCACCGGACGGTAGGAATTCCGATACCGGAGTCTAGCCGGGTATTACACCTGCAATCTCTATTTCCGACTCATATTAAATTACATGGAAGTACAAATTGATAATCTCTATTTCCGACTCATTAAATTACATGGCAGTACAAATTGATGGAAGGATATGCGAAAGTCATTGTTGGCAAATTATCAGCTACCTGAAAATGACATAACCCAGAAGAAAATGTTCATAATTCAAAACGACCAAAGCACTTGACATTTTTCGGAGCCAAGTAAAATGGTGCATTAAAGAAAATCCAAAAACACACCGTTATACTTGCTTTAAGGAGACCTCTTACCCCATTTTTGTTTTCTTTTTTATTAGTTGTTTCTTTCATTGGCTTGCATTCTATTGCATTTTTCATTTTCTTAATTCTTTTATTTTTATCTTCTGAAATTCTGTCATTCACATGTATAAATAGGAGTATAAAGTAACAATATTCAATACTTTTTCCTACCAAACCTATTTTATCATGGTATTAGAGAAGGATTTTTCTTTTTCTTCTTCTTTGCCCTCATATACCCTTTTCCGTAACCCTTACAAAACAAAAGGCAAAACCAGTGAAAAATTAAAAACTGTAAAAAAGATCCTCAATGAAATGATGACCCTCTAAAGCTATGATAATCCACGAATGTAACTGATCAGTGTTCAAATGGATGTTACTAATTATTTATTATCGAGCAAAGCTAATGATTGCTTTAAGAGTCAAAGATAAGCTAGGATTCATTGATGGGAAGATGAAAATACCAAATCCAAACTTAGCAGTTTATAAGAAATGGCAGAAAGTCTCTTGGATACTATGTTAGTTATATGTCCAAGTCTCTTGGATATTATGTTAGTTATATGTTCTACAGTCAATCTGTTGGTTTTAGTTGGACATTATCTTTCATATATTTTAAAATATTTAATACATTTTAATAAAAGGGATTTATTTATCTTTAGTGTTCATTTAATTGAATTTCGAATAAATATAAAGTCTATGAGATTATATTACTACGCAAATGAAATTATAATGTGGTTATAATTATGATATTCATATTGCGTTTAAGTAATGTCTCTAAATGTTTCTAGTCAATATTCTTAATATTATTGGATAATGATTAGAACTGTTGAGACGTATACATATTATGTTCTTTCATTTTCAAAAAAAAGCAACTAGTCTCAAAAGTTGATATGTGTGAGATATCAAAAATTAATATGTAGGTGCTTATTTTATTAAGTAAGTACACTAAACTGACCCGCTAAGAATTCTATATGGAGAATTACCTGTGTCTATGAATTATTCTAGTGATGATTGTGTAAATGATCCTCTAACTTGAAATCAATAGACTATCTTATATAGGGACTTCTATGATTTGAATCACCTTACATATTACTTAATATATGAGTAATAAATGGGGATGGAATGGATGTAATAGAAACTGTTTGAAACTGTTTGAAAGTGTTTAAGTGGTTGAGATAAGATTCATCACCCTAAGTTAAATAGGGTATATTCCATTTGTTCTTTTCTAGTATTGATAATAAATCTTTACACAAAGTGGAATGAAACTAGCAAATTAGATTTGAAATTTCATTCAATAAATCAATGGTTATTGCAAAGATAACTAATATGCTTTAACATAGCATACACGCTCCATGCATTAATTGTTAAATCAGAATATTAGTGATAAAAAGATATTAATTATACTTATTGGAATGAACTGCCTAATTAGGAGTAAATCACATAATCATAGGGATTTGCACAACTAATAGATCTGATATATATTGTTTCCTGTACAGACTTATCTTGTTTTCTCAGAATATGATTGCTTCCTTTTTTTCTCCTGATTTTGTGTTGTAAATATATCTATATATAACCTACTTTCCGGAGAAGAATACACAACAACTGAATCATTCACAGATTCCATCGTTCAACATGGTATCAGATCAATTCTGATTTTGGAAGAATTACTTTCTAAATTTCATATCTTGAAACCATCACCATAGCTTACCATCTGCAACATCGTATTTTGTATTTCCCAACACCATTATTGCTCAGCCACCATCTGCGTTCCCATTTTTTCTTTCCATCAAGTCATTGCCCAAATACTATTTTGGACCTAAATGGCTGAGACCAATCCCATTGTTCCAGCTCTACAAAACAACCAAATACCACCGATTATCATCAACCAAGACAGTTTTGCATTCCCCACCAGTATTATACTTAATAAAACTAACTACCCATTATGGTCACAAATCATGGAGATGCACATTGGCTCTCGTAATAAGGCTGGATATTTTACTGGAGAAGCGAAGAAGCCACCACCCGAAGATCCTAGTTACGCAATATGGGTCACGAAAAATTACAAAGTGAAAAGTTGGCTTATTGATTCAATGGATCCATTGCTGATGCAGCGATTCATTCGACTTTCCACGACCAAAGAAATTTGGGAAGCTGTAGCAAAGACCTTCTATGACGAATCGGATGAGACTTGTCTCTTTGAATTGAATCAGAAATTCTTCTCCACCATACAGAATGGTAGACCATTATCCACATATTATAATGAACTTGTTGCTATTTTTCAGGAAATAGATCACAGGATGACCTCTCAGGAAGAAACCGTCGAAGAGGTGGTCCAATTGCATTCCGCAATGGCTAGGCTTGGAGTTCATATTTTTTTAAGTGGGCTTCATCTAGAGTTTGATCACATTCGTGGAGAAATCATTTGGAAGGATTCCAAACTTAATCTAGAAAGCACTTATGCATATGTATGAAGAGAATACCAATAAATACAGATGATGGGAGGTTCTTGACCTATCCCTGAAAGCTCTATTATGGTAGCCAAACGAATTCAGCAAGGACCATCATCTGGCTCAACAAAAACTCAAAGTGCTAAGTCTAATAATTTGGTCTTTAGTTATTGTGGCAAGACAAGACATTCAAAATAAAGATGCTATGAAATCATAGGTTATCCTGAATAGTGGGACTTCACAAAAAAACCAAGGAAGAAAGTTGCAAGAACGCCTATGATGGCAACCACAACAAAGGTCCAACAAAATATGGAGGACAAATCACAACCCACAGCTAATGTTACCCACCCAGGGCAGTTATATGTGACCTTGGATGTGTCTTTACGTGAATCAGAACCATACTATTCTGGGGGAGTCACACCTCCTTCTCTTCAGGGGAAGAGCTTTAGTGAAGAGAATGTGCCACAAGAAAAAATGACAGGTTTCTTAAAACTAAAGGAAGTAAATGAAAGTTTTCAGCATAACAGTCAGCAAGGTCTCCCTGAAAGATGTGATGAAGATTTATTAGTTCCTTCTGAAAAATTATAAATACCAACGTCTGCTGAAGAATCATCAATATCTGAAGAGTTGCTCATGATAACACCATTGACCAAAGAATCAACTCAAAATGGAAAATTACAAATACCAACGTCTGCTGAAGAATCACCAACATTTGAAGAGTTGCCCATGATAACACCATTGACCAAAGAATCAACTCAGAATGTCCTGGACACCAACATTTCTACTCAGGATGTCTTAGTAGATCTAAAATGGACAAAGGCTACAATTGAGATTGCACACAATCTCTTACAACACGATTGCACCAAACATGTTGAAGTTGATCGGCATTTTATCAAGGAAAAGCTAGACCAGAAGATTATACAGTTCCCGTTTGTTAAGTCAGAAGACCAATTAGCTAATAAACTCACAAAAGCAGTATCATGCAAGATATTGCATGATATGATTGACAAGTTGGGCATGATAGATATCCATACTCCAACTTGAGGGGAGTGTTGGAATGAACTGCATAATTAGGAGTAAATTACATAATCATAGGGATTTGCACAATTAACAGATGTGATATATATTGTTTCCTGTACAGGCTTATCTTGTTTCCTTAGAATAGGATTGCTTCCTTTTTCTCTCCTGATTTTGTATTGTAAATATATCTATATATAACCTCCTTTTCGGAGAAGAATACATAACAACTGAATTATTTACAGATTTCATCGTTCAACAGTAATGAGAAACCATGCATTGAAAGGTTAAGTTAAACTATTATTGACATTTCAAATATTTGAGTAGTGTTGACATGTTGGTAGACAATATTCTTAATTTTCAAATTAATTAATTAGTTAATTATATTTGTGGCTAACATATTTGGAACCTAATAGGTCACACACATAAAGAATATCATGATAAAGTAAAATGAAAAGTTAAATCAAGTAGAACTTGATTACATATAAGTTTTATGATATTAGGGATAAAATTATAATTTATAAGGATTATAATTTTAACATAATAAATTAAGGATCTAATTGAATTTGTCTTAAAATTTATATGATATATTTATTAAAGTTCTGAGGCAAATTGTAATTTATTTATTTAATTAGTTAAATAAATAAATAAAATTGTTATACTGAAACTCTAACCATTTAGTATAAAAGACTATCTTATGGAAATTTAGTAAGCCTCTCTAAATTAGCCATCATAATCTCTCAAGAAAGATCGAGAAATAAGGGTCTACACTTTTTTGCTTCTCTTCTCTTAGTATAGTTTTAAGATATTTTTATTATAATTCTATGTTAATATTGTTTGAAGTCGTACGTTTGGACAATTCGTAGTTTACTATAACTCAATCGAAATAAACGGTTTTATGTGTTAACTGTCAAGAAAATAATAAAATATTTATTTTTTAACACTTTATTGTTTTATTCTTTGAATCGTGATCCTTGTGGGAAACTTTTTTAACATTTTTATTTATTTATTATTTATTATTTATTTTTTCACTATATTTAATCCGATTAAATTTCAATAATGGTATTAGAGTATTGTTTAAACTATTAAAGTATAATAATGAATTATTTTTATTATTGAGTTAATTTGATTAAATTTGATGTACTGAAATTTTTGGTGTTCTTCGAAAATCATTTTCTCAGATTTACTGTCATGAAATTATATTTATCTAAAATTGAAATATAGTTTTCATGAAGTCGTGTTCATGAAGAACACGATTTCTACAACCACAAAGAGGTCCGGCATCGGCTGACGACAGGCAACGCGAAAGGCCGATCGACTAACGCGTGCCCATCGTCGGCGACGTGGCCAAATGGTGGACTCAGTAGCCCCAATGTTGCAGGGGAAGAGCTTACTGTGTGAATCACTGAAAACAGAAACTCCCTTCAATATGCCGTCGATCTCGAGCACGCCGGCGCTGGTTCGGAGAGCCTGTGGACGCGCATATATTGCGCGATCTGCTGGACGTCGGGCTGGCGGCGGGAGCTGTGCTGGACAATGGGAGGGGGGTGGCCAGGGCTTCATCTCAAGGTTGAAGAAGAGGCTCTAGCCAAATTACAATGTGGTCCCTAATTTTAAAAGATTTTTTCAAAGTAGTCTTTTTGCGTTAAATATTTTAAAAAATGTATTTTTGGTCTCTCAATTAAATAGCTATTTAATTTAAAATAGTTTTAATTATTTTAGACCATTTACTTAATTTTTTACAGTAATTAAAAATTATTTTTAATATGATTAGAGATATGAATAAAATTGTTTATTCATAAATTAAATTTTTATAAGGGAGATTTACAATTTAGTCCCTGAATATTATCATTATTAACAAGTCAGTCCCTATATTTTTAAAAACCTATTAAAACGTCCTTATCTTTTCTCTCTGTCTACTAAATAGTCCTTCCGTCTATTTTTGCTGTTAAAATATAATAAAAGACCAAATTACCCCCCTTCTTTTCCTCCTTCTCCTCCTCCTTTTTTTTCTTCATCAATTCTTCCTCCTTCTTCTACTTCTTCTTCTTCTTCTGCTTCTTCTTTTGCTTCTGCTTCTGCTTCATCTTCTTCTTCTTTTGCTTCTTCTTTTGCTTCTTCTTCTCCTTCTTCTTCTTCTTCTTCTTCTTCTTTTTCTTCTTTTTCTTCTTCTTCTTCTCCTTCATCATCATCATCTTCTTCTTCTTTTTTGAGGAGGAGGTGGAGGAGGAGGGACTATTTCGTTGACTGAAAGAAATGATAAGGACGTTTTAATAGTTGTGAGAAAAGATAGGGACTATTTCATTGACAAAAAGAAACGATAAGAACGTTTTAATAGATATGAGAAAAGATAAGGACGTTTTAATAGATTTCTAAAAATATGAGGAGGATAAGAAGGAGAAGGAGGAGGAGGGACTATTTCGTTGACAGAAAGAAACGATAAGGACGTTTTAATAGATGTGAGAAAAGATATGGACTATTTTGTTGACAAAAAGAAACGATAAGGAAGTTTTAATAGATATGAGAAAAGATAATGATATTTTAATATATTTCTGAAAATATAAGGAGGAACAATTTTGTTGATGGAAAGAAACGATGATGAGGGACTATTTCGTTGACGGAAAAAAACGATAAGGACGTTTTAATAGATATGAGAAAAGATAGGGACTATTTCATTGACGGAAAGAAACGATAAGGACGTTTTAATAGATATGAAAAAATATAAAAACATTTTAATTGATTTTTAAAAATATAGGGACTGACTTGTTAATAATAACAATATCTAAGGACTAAATAAGGGGTTTTATTTGAGGGTAAAATTGAATTTTAAAAAATTTTTCTCTTCTCCTTTATCTAATTTCAATAGAAAAGAGGATAGAATGACTATTTCGTTAACAAAAAGAAAAGATAAGGATGTTTTAATAGGTTTCTAAAAATATAGGGACTGATTTGTTAATAATGGTAATACTCAGGAACTAAATTATGAATCTCCCTTTTTATAATTTAGGACATTAAAATAATTTAAGTTACTGTTCAAAAAAAAGTTTATTTGAGTTTTCCAATGTGATTAAAGTTATGAATAAAATTATTTTATTTATGAATTATTTTTGAATTAATGGTAAAAAAAAGACTATACTTTTGAATTTGCTACAATTACACCATATATTTTTTTTTGCTAATTAAAATCTGATCTTTTAAAGTTACTTCAATTATACTTAACCGTTATTTGTGTCATTAAAAAATTAACGAAATAGTCACGTCATTTACCACATTAATGCCATATCACTATGCCACGTTAATAAAATTTAAAAATAATTATAAAAAAAACTCTATATTTTACTTTTATTATAATTTTACTCTATATTTTTATTTTTTACCAATTAAATTTTATTCTTTTAATAACTTATCAAATGTACCTACCATTACTTCTACGGTTAAAAACTTACAAAATTATCAATTTATTCTTTTTCATTATTAAATATATTTAAATATTACTATTTAAATTATTATTTAATTTTTTTAATTTTTATCAATAATTTTATAATAATAATTTAACTTGATCTTATTTTGACTATAATCATTATTAACCGATTTTTCTTAAAATTGTCTAATAACCTTATTATTTAGCATTACTTTTAAAATTATCATTAAAAAATAACCTTATTAAATATATTAGTATGAAATATTAAAAAAATAATTTAAAATAATATTTAACATCATTTAATTTAAAAATATTAAAACAATAAAATAATTTTTTAGTATATTTTTTAAAATTATTTTTTTAACTCTAAAGTATAATACTAATCCACTACTTTTTTATAAATTATATTATTATTTAGAGTGAACTTCAAAAAAATTAATAATATATGGATTAAATATTTAATTGTCTAGTCTGACTTGGTTAAGTGGGTAAAAGAATATGTAATTCATATGAAATTATAAATTCAGTTTTTATTTTTCCATCTCCTAAAAAAATTATTAATAAAATAAATAATTGTAAAAAAAACTCTATACTTTTAGTTTTATTGCAATTCTACTCTAAACTTTTAAATTATTATCAATTTTACCCTGAAATTTGCTAACGTGGCATGCTGATACAGTATTGAAGTAGTGAGTGACGTGGCAATTTCGTTAGTTTTTAACGGCACAAGTAACGATAGGTACAATTGGAGTAACTTTAAAATGTTAGGTTTTTATTAGCAAAAAAAAAAAAAATACAGGTGTAGTTACAACAAAATCAAAAGTACAACTTTTTTTGGCCATTAACTCATTATTTTTCATTTGCACCAAAATTAAGATATTAAATTATTTAATTTTTATTTCTAGCACACAAAACCAATAATAAATATAATCGTACTTAATGATAATTTATATGCATTTAATGTGATTCATATACGTGATGGATAATTATAGATATCTTTTAAAGCCAATGTGAATGTTGAATAGTTTGAGCAGTTATGCAATTTTTAAATAGGGTATGTGTGTTTTGCCTTGTCTTATTATCTTTTTGGGTTGTAAAATTCTCTTCTCATCTAGTTCCTTTGAATGTAACTCAAGGTTTCTTATTTAAATATTGTAATAGTTAGATATAGAAATATTTTTGTAACCAAAGAAGAAAATGAGGCATTGAAAATTATATAGAGTATTGAATAATAGTGCAAGGAAGGAGCTTTTTTACCTATAAAAGATCAAAGATGCTACTATTTATGTTTTTAACCATTAAGTTTCCTTTATGACTAATGGGAACTATTTCAAAATATCCATAATCATCCAACTAGAATGGTATGTTAGGAGTGTATATTTATATACGCGATATGTATGCTATACAAACAATAATGTCTATGTATGAGACCTTAATAGAAATCTTAGGATTAAAAATTTCTAATTAAAATTTTAAGTACATGTTAAGAACATGATTAGTTACCACCTATTATTAGAGCATAAAACCAGAATTTAGTTTTTATTAACTTATTGGGTAAACCTAAGATTAATTTCACCCGAATATGTTTAGTACTATGAAACATATGATATTTCTAAATAATGATTCTACTTAACCAATTTACTTGATTTAGAAGGGCAAAATCATGATTATGTAAGTTTAGTGTAAGAGTTAAGTAAAATATATATATGTTAAAGACAAAGAGTTGTCACCTAACTAATCTAAGAGTCACATAGAGATGTGATTGATAAATTATATTATCTAACCTAATTTAATTTATAATAATTTATTAGAAAAATTCAAGATAATTTAAATTAAATGGGATCCTAGCCTCCTAGGAAATCTATTGCTGGATTTCCCGATTAATAGATAGGGCTATTAATTTGAATAAAATAGTGGAAGACTATAATTAAAGATTAAAGACTTTATCTCATAATTAGAAAATACATGATACTAATAATTAATATTTTTATATTTGTAGATATTAAAGACTTTATCTCACAATTAGAAAATACATGATACTAATAATTAATATTTTTATATTTGTAGATCTTTTACCACCATGAGTAATAACCTATCGTTGCTAGAATACTTGATGCTAACAAATTAACTGGAGAACTTCTTGGACTGGTATTGCAATTTGAGAATTGTTCTTAAACAAAAAAAAAGGTTGTATGTTCTCGATCAAGATATATACGGTGTTCCTGATGAGAATGCTAGTGATGTTGTTAAGGATAAGTACATTCGTAATATTGATGGTGATGAGCAAGCTACATGTGCGACGCTAGCTAGCATGAGTTTTGAGCTTCAAAAACAGTATGTGAACATGGAAGCTCGTACTATAATCTTTCATCTCAAGGAGTTGTTTAACTCTCAAGATAGGATTAAGAAGTGTGAGATCTCAAAGGAATTATTCAGCTCCAAGATGACAAAAGGCTCTTTATTCCATGCCCATGGTCTGAAATGATCGGATGCATAGAGAAATTGGCCCAATTAGGTTTTTTCATAGACCATGAGTTAAGTGTTGATTTGGTCTTGCATTTATTGCCACCTAGTTTTTCTCAGTTATATATTTTAACATGAACAAGTTGGATGCTACTCTATTTGAGTTGGTGAATGTGCTTGTAAATGCTAAAAAATCCCTTAAGAAGGAATAAAAACTTCAGTTCTTCTGGTTCAATCTTCTAAGGCTAAGAAAAAGAAGCCTAAGAAGAGCAGAAAAAGAAGAAAGCACAAACAACATTGAAGCCCATTGAAGGTGTTAGGTATATTTATAATTGAGATTAATATTTCTACATTTAATTATTGGACTTGGATATTTGATATCGGATGCGAATTTGACATTTGTAATAACATGCATGAACTAAAGCATAGTAGAAAGTTGAGGAAAGGAGAGGTGGACTTCTGAGTGGTAAGTGGAGTAAGAGTTGCTGCATTAGCTATAGAGACTTATTATTTGCATTTACCTTCTAGCTTAGTATTGGAGATGAATAATTATTATTTTATTTCAGTACTTTGTAGAAATATTATTTCAGTTTCAGTTTCATTTTTAGCTTGAATAATGGATTCAAGTTTATTATTAAGAACGATACTTGTTCTTTTTATAATAAAGGAGTTTATTATGGGACTGGAGTTTATATAGATGGTAATATAATATTTTTTCTGAAAGGCCTATTGTAATACCCGGCTAGACTCCGGTATCGGAATTCCTACCGTCCGGTGGAATCTCAGATGTCGGAAGCCTCTAGTAGGGTAGAAACATGTTTTCATAAGATGTTTTAAGGTATTTCATGATTTTAAGTATAAAAATTAAATGAGTTTTGCATGAGAAGTCTTTGGAGGAAAACCCAGGTTCGGCCGCCGAAAGTCAAGTTCGGCCGCCGAACATGCATGCGTTTTGGAGGCACGTTAGGCCCCCGAAAGCATGAGTTAGGGAAGTCCAGGTTCGGCCGCCGAAAGTCAAGTTCGGCCGCCGAACATTGCATGGATGCGGAGGCACATTCGGCCCCCGAACGTGGCCTGGCCAGCCACCTATAAAAGGGGCACTTAGCCGAAATGGGCGAGCTTTCTCCCATTTTCGGCCACAGCAAGCTTTCGACCTTCCCTTTGCAAATCTTGTGTTCTTCCTCCAAATCTCTTCCATTTTCCTTGAGTTTTAAACTCACATTTCAAGTTTTGAGCATTTAAACCAAGTTTTGGAGCTTTGGGAACTCAGGAGCTCATTTTCGTGGATCTCCAAGTTTAGGTCGTCTCCCTCTCGATCTTCAAGAGGTAAGAGCCGATCTTAAGCTCCTTATATGTTTTAAGTAGGTTTTAAGTTGTTTTATGGGTAGAGATGCATGTTTAGGCTTGTTGATGAGTTTATGGGTTTTGATGTTTTGATGAACAATGTATGTTGTTTGTGTGTGTTGAAGTGTTGTAGTTGGGGTATTTGATAGTTTGAGACCCCTAGGTGTGATGTATGGTGTTTATGCATGTTTTAGAACAAGTTTATGCATGATTGGTGAGTTTGAAGGCAAAAATGCTTAAGGGAGCCAAGTTTCTGCCCTTTGGCAGAAACCAGGTTCGGCAGCCGAAGGGAGTTTCGGCCGCCGAACATGGCTTGAGAGGCAGCTTTAGGCTGCCGAAGCTTGCCCCCGAAAGTTGGAGTTTCGGCTCTGTCCGAGACTTTCGGCCGCCGAAGGTGCCGCCGAACATGCATGAGTTTCGCCTCTGTCTGGGAGTTTCGGCCGCCGAAGGTGCCGCCGAACCTGCCTGACTTTCGGCTCTGGAGGGACTTCCGGCCGCCGAAGGTGCCGCCGAAAGTGCCCTGTCCAGCCTTTTCTTGCATGCTTCCTAGGAGTGTTTTGAGGTGTTTTTAGGAGGTTTTTGGGGGTATGTTTAGAGTTATGTTCTTGTTGTTTGGTGCCTCATTTGAGTCCACCTGTGTAGGTTCGGACCCGAGGAACCGAGACCCCCGGTTGTGAGATAGTCGTTCAGAGTTCGTTGTTAAAGCTTCAGTCACCAGGTGAGTGGAACAACCCCTTAAGTTTTAAAGTAAAGTAAATGAATAAATGAATGAATCATAAAGCATTGCCCATGCATCATTATGCCATGCAATATTTCAGGATGTTTGCACTAGAATTCACGAATATGCTGCATTGCATAAATTGATGTTGATGTGGATGGTTGTTGGGTGATTCATAGTCCTCTGATGTTATGTTATGATGATATGTTATGGAAGACCAGCGAGGCCCATTCTACGCCCCTGGCACTATGTAAGAGAAAGACCAGCGAGGCCCATTCTACGCCCCTGGCACTTTAGAATGTTATGTTATGTAAGAGAAAGACCAGTGAGGCCCATTCTACGCCCCTGGCATTTGGAGATGTTGAGGACTAATGGTGACAATACCATCCTTTATGTGATTAGCTGTGATGTGTTGCATTTCATGAAAGCATGAATAAGAAAAAGTTAAATAATAATATACCTAAAAATGGAGGAATTATAATAATAATAAAATGAATAATAATATACCTAAAAATGGAGGAATTAAAGCAAATGTTTTTAGTTTCTGCTCATTGGGCTTTATAGCTCACCCCCTCTCCCCTAACCCCAGTCTTGCAGGTGCAGAGTAGATAGAGAAGTCAGCAGAGTAAGAGAAGTTTATGTAATAGCTTAGCTGTGGACATGGTTTGTTGGTAATGTAAAAGTATGAGATGTAATGTAATGTAAGTTTGTTAATGTGCTTGACTAGAGTCTGTTGTATTCCCTGTACACATGGTCTTGAATGAGATATAATGTTTTTATGATGCCTATGTAATCCAAGCCTATGTTATGTTATGTTACCCCATTGGAGTATTTGATGAGGACTCCAATGAGAGGTTTATGTTATGTTTGTGCATGCACAGGCTAGGCTTGGCAAAGAAATGTTTGAATAAAAGAAAAGTTTTTAATTTTTTTATGTATGTTGTTGACCATGTATGGGATTAAACAGGTTCACAGGATGTATGTTTGGCTTGCTACGGGTTCTGGCGGCCTTAAGCCGACCTGAATCCTAGCGCCGATAGCGGTCCGGTTTCTGGGTCGTTACAGAGTGGTATTAGAGCCCTAGGTTCATATGGTCGGACCTAGAGTGTCGGGCTCATAGATATGATAGAAAGTCAAGCACAATAGGAAATCATGTCCACTAGGATAGGATGTAGAGTCCTGTCTAGAATGAAAGTATGATATGCCATGAGATATGCTATGTATATGATGTGGGTTCATGTGTTTCCACATGAACCATTGGATGCTAATGTTTTGTTATCTGTGCTGTTTTTCAGTAAACAGAATGCGAGGAACTCGTCGATCAGCTAGATTGACTAGAGTACCACCGGAGGATGAGGGCACGAGCGCCCGTCCTCCAGTATTGCCAAGGGCAATGTCAAGTAGGTCCAACAGGGACAGAGCAGTGGGAGACCCTAGAAGATCTCTGGATCTGGGTAGAAACAGATCAGTAAGAGGAACGGTTCAAGGAGGCAGGTCAGTGGATGTGGGAGAAGAGATGGATGTGGACCAGAGGAGGGATGGTAGTCTTGGTGTGAGCATGCCAGAAGAGGGCATGGGTGAGTCTCAGGGAGGCACTCAGGCCTCGGGGTTTGTTCCACCACCCCAGTACCCACCTTTTTCACCATACCCCGGGTATTCAATGGGAGGTACATCGGATTACCCCAGTTTTAATCCTTACCCTTCTCACATGCCATACCCACCCTTCTACCCACAGTATCCACAGTACCCTACGTACCCACCTCCATCCTTCCATCCAGGCACAGCAAACCCTATCCCAGGGGATGCCGCACCTCCACCACCAGCAGAAACCGCAGTTACAGAAACCCAAAGACCTCAACCTACCTCATCTGGAGGGAGCAAGGCCAAGATGACCGACTATATGAAGTTGGGTGCTCCCCAGTTTGATACCGGTGATAATCCGTTTGTGTACCTGGAGAAGGTCAAAACAATTACAGATGAGATAGGGGCTGATGACAGTAGAGCCATTCAGATGGCTGGTTTCACTCTGAAATGCAAGAAGGCACGAGAGTGGTTCAAGAACTATGTGAAACCAAGGGTGGACAGTCTGTCATGGGAGGAGTTTGCGAATGAGTTCGCAGGATGGGCTTTCCCTGACAGTTCCAGGGAGCTGAAGGTGATTGAGTTTGAACAGCTGAAGCAGACAGATGAGATGGGTGTCGATGAGTACACCGATAGATTCTTAGAGTTGTTGCCGTTTGCTGGGCAACATCTGGACACAGATCCGAAGAAGTCGAGGAGGTATATCATGAGGCTCAATTCCAGGTATTCCTCTTTGATTCAATCAGCTGATAGAGAAAGTTTCCATGCCATTATAGACATGGCCAGGAGAATGGAGGCTAGTGCCGTAATAGAGGGAAAAGTCAAGCAGTCAGTGGCACAGCCTTCTGGTTCTAAGACCCCAGGTGGGGGAAGGATAGACCCTTCATCCTTGAGTTTAGCTAGTAAGAAGTGGGGCAGTACCACTAAGAAACCAAAGAAGAATAAGTTCTGGAGCAAGATCAAATCAGGTCTGGGATTAGGAGGTGGCTCAAGCTCTGGCGTTAATAATACAGTGTGTGCAAGGTGTGGTAAGCTACACAGGGGGGTATGCCGGTTTGGGACGACAGCCTGCTACAGGTGTGGGCAAGAGGGACACATGTCTTGGGAATGTCCGAGAGCAGTTCCTACGGCACAGCCCCAGCAGACAACTTCGGGTAGCGTAGCACAGCCAGCAGCTTCAGCCGCAACACAGGCTAGTGGCAGAGGCCGAGGGAGAGGGTCAGCCTCTTCTTCATCAGTTTACAGAGGGGAAGGTCCGTCAGCTCCAGCACGGATCTTCACAATGACGCAGCAGGAGGCAAACGCATCCAACACCGTGGTGTCAGGTAATATCATCATTGGTTGTTCAGATGTTTATGCCTTAATGGACCCGGGTGCATCCCATTCTTTTGTTTCTCCGAGAGCGGTCGAGAGGTTGGGTTTGATGGTCTCTGGGTTAGAGTGTCCCCTATGGGTCAGCGGACCCAAATGTGACCCGTCAGTGGCAGAGTCAGTCTGCCAGTACAGTCCAGTTTTCATAGAGAGAAGATGCCTATCCGCCGACCTAGTGGTTCTAGACTTGACAGATTTTGACGTCATTCTAGGGATGGATTGGCTATCTACCCATGGTGCTACCTTGGATTGCAGAGACAAGGTAGTTAAGTTCAGATGTCAGGATGGGTCAGAGGTTGTCTTTAGAGGAGACAGGGGGAGTACACCTAGAGGTTTGATATCAGCCCTACAGGCTCGTAGGCTGCTCAGGAGGGGTTGTCAGGGTTATCTAGCTCATGTGAGAGAGCTAGACAGAGATGTCAGAGAGCCCGCCTCGGTGCCTGTGGTTAGAGAGTTCTTAGATGTTTTCCCAGACGAGCTGCCAGGTTTACCGCCTCCTAGGGAGATAGAGTTCGAAATAGAATTGATGCCAGAAACCAGACCGATCTCTATCCCTCCCTACAGGATGGCGCCAGCAGAGCTGAAAGAGCTTAAAGAACAGTTGCAAGAGCTGGTAGACAAGGGTTTCATCCGACCGAGTGCCTCACCTTGGGGTGCTCCAGTGTTGTTCGTGAAAAAGAAGGATGGATCCCTCAGACTTTGTATCGACTATAGACAGTTGAACAAGGTTACTACCAAGAACAAGTACCCGTTGCCTAGGATCGATGATCTATTCGACCAGCTAGCAGGAGCAGGTTGTTTCTCCAAAATAGATCTGAGATCTGGGTATCATCAGCTGAGGATCAGAGATGAAGATGTGCCAAAGACAGCATTCAGGACCAGATATGGGCATTTTGAGTTCCTAGTGATGCCGTTCGGGTTAACAAACGCCCCTGCAGCATTCATGGATCTCATGAACAGAGTATTTAGCCAATACCTGGATCACTTCGTTATTGTCTTCATAGATGATATCTTAGTGTATTCTAGGAATGCAGAAGAGCATGCCCATCATCTGCGGTTGGTCTTGCAGACTTTGAGGGAACATGGCTTGTATGCCAAGTTCTCTAAATGTGAATTCTGGCTGAGGAGCATTTCGTTCTTGGGGCATGTAGTGTCAGAGAATGGTATTGAGGTGGACCCCAAGAAGACAGAAACTGTGGCTAACTGGCCTAGACCCACTTCAGTGACAGAGATTAGAAGTTTCTTGGGTTTGGCAGGTTACTACAGGAGGTTCGTTCAGGACTTCTCAAAGATAGCAGCTCCTCTGACCAGGTTAACCAGGAAGAATCAGAAGTTTCTGTGGACCGACCAGTGCGAAGAGAGTTTTGAAGAGCTTAAGAAGAGGTTGACTTCAGCACCAGTTTTAGCTCTGCCATCTAGTGATGAGGACTTTACAGTCTTTTGGGATGCGTCCCGTGTGGGACTGGGTTGTGTATTGATGCAGAATGAGAGGGTGATTGCTTATGCTTCTAGGCAGTTGAAGAAGCATGAGTTGAATTACCCCACACACGACCTGGAGATGGCAGCAGTAATCTTTGCACTCAAGATGTGGAGGCACTACCTCTATGGGGTAAACTGTGAGATCTTTACAGATCATAAGAGCCTGCAGTACATCCTGAGTCAAAGAGATTTGAATTTGAGACAGAGAAGATGGGTAGAACTGCTCAGTGACTACGATTGCAAAATCCAGTATCATCCGGGTAAGGCTAATGTTGTAGCTGATGCCTTAAGCCGGAAATCACTCGGCAGTCTATCCCACATCACAGCAGAACGAAGACCAGTAGTAAAGGAGTTCTACAAGCTCATCGAAGAAGGGCTACAGTTAGAGTTGTCGGGTACAGGTGCCTTGTTGGCTCAGATGAAAGTGACACCCGTGTTCCTTGAGCAAGTCGCTCAGAAACAGCATGAGGACCCCGAGTTAGTGAAGATTGCCAGGACTGTTCAGTCAGGCAAGAATGATGAGTTCAGATTTGACAATAAGGGGATCCTCCGCTATGGGAGTCGATTATGTGTACCAGATGACATAAGGCTAAAAGGAGACATTATGAGAGAGGCTCATAATGCAAGATACAGCATTCACCCCGGAGCCACCAAGATGTATCAAGATTTGAAGAAAGTTTATTGGTGGCCAGCGATGAAGAAAGAAGTGGCACAGTTCGTGTCAGCCTGCGAAGTGTGTCAGAGGGTGAAGCTGGAACATCAGAAGCCAGCTGGAATGCTTAACCCGCTACCGATTCCAGAATGGAAATGGGAAAACATAACTATGGACTTCGTAGTAGGGTTACCGGCGACGTCCAACAGAGTGGACTCCATATGGGTGATTGTGGACAGACTCACCAAATCTGCTCACTTCATCCCTGTCAGGAGTGGCTACTCTGTGGACAAGTTGGCGCAGGTGTATGTGGATGAGATTGTCAGGCTGCATGGGGTTCCTGTTTCGATAGTGTCAGATAGAGGGCCCCAGTTCACCTCCAGGTTTTGGCGGAGTCTGCAGAATGCCATGGGTACTAGGTTGGATTTCAGTACTGCCTTCCACCCCCAGACTGATGGACAGTCAGAAAGGACCATCCAGACTATAGAGGATATGCTCAGGATGTGTGTGCTGGACTTTGGCGGTTCTTGGAGGCAGCATCTACCTTTGGTGGAGTTTGCCTACAACAACAGCCATCATGCTAGCATCGGGATGGCTCCATATGAAGCTTTGTACGGAAGAAAGTGCAGATCACCTGTTTGCTGGGAGGAAGTTGGAGAGAAGGCCTTGGCAGGGCCTGAGCTAGTAGAGATTACCAGCAGGGTGGTACCCATAATCAGAGAGAGAATCAAGACTGCTGCAAGCAGACAGAAGAGTTATGCAGACATCCGCAGAAGGCAGTTAGAGTTTCAGGAGGGGGACCTGGTATTGCTCAAGGTGTCTCCAATGAAGGGAGTGGTTCGCTTCGGGAAGAAAGGTAAACTAGCCCCACGATACATCGGACCCTTTGAAATCTTGCAAAAGATTGGGAATGTGTCGTACAAGCTGGATTTGCCTGCTTCAATGGAAAGGATCCATCCGGTTTTCCATATTTCCATGTTGAGGAAGTTTGTGTCAGATCCGAGCAAGGTTCTTAGTGAGCCTGATGTGGAGGTCCAAGAGGATCTCACCTATGTTGAACAGCCAGTACGGATCATAGACACCCAGATTAGAAAGTTAAGAAACAAGGAAATCCCGATGGTGAAAGTCCTGTGGAACCACCACAACTTGGAAGAGTGCACTTGGGAGACACGGGAGTCTATGCTCCAGCAATACCCTCATCTCTTTTAAGGTTAGATCCCTATGTGTTGATGTGCTATATATGTATGTTATATGTTTGCCATGTTATGTGTTGTTTGGTGAACATTCGGGGACGAATGTTTTTAAGGGGGGGAGAATGTAATACCCGGCTAGACTCCGGTATCGGAATTCCTACCGTCCGGTGGAATCTCAGATGTCGGAAGCCTCTAGTAGGGTAGAAACATGTTTTCATAAAATGTTTTAAGGTATTTCATGATTTTAAGTATAAAAATTAAATGAGTTTTGCATGAGAAGTCTTTGGAGGAAAACCCAGGTTCGGCCGCCGAAAGTCAAGTTCGGCCGCCGAACATGCATGCGTTTTGGAGGCACGTTAGGCCCCCGAAAGCATGAGTTAGGGAAGTCCAGGTTCGGCCGCCGAAAGTCAAGTTCGGCCGCCGAACATTGCATGGATGCGGAGGCACATTCGGCCCCCGAACGTGGCCTGGCCAGCCACCTATAAAAGGGGCACTTAGCCGAAATGGGCGAGCTTTCTCCCATTTTCGGCCACAGCAAGCTTCCGACCTTCCCTTTGCAAATCTTGTGTTCTTCCTCCAAATCTCTTCCATTTTCCTTGAGTTTTAAACTCACATTTCAAGTTTTGAGCATTTAAACCAAGTTTTGGAGCTTTGGGAACTCAGGAGCTCATTTTCGTGGATCTCCAAGTTTAGGTCGTCTCCCTCTCGATCTTCAAGAGGTAAGAGCCGATCTTAAGCTCCTTATATGTTTTAAGTAGGTTTTAAGTTGTTTTATGGGTAGAGATGCATGTTTAGGCTTGTTGATGAGTTTATGGGTTTTGATGTTTTGATGAACAATGTATGTTGTTTGTGTGTGTTGAAGTGTTGTAGTTGGGGTATTTGATAGTTTGAGACCCCTAGGTGTGATGTATGGTGTTTATGCATGTTTTAGAACAAGTTTATGCATGATTGGTGAGTTTGAAGGCAAAAATGCTTAAGGGAGCCAAGTTTCTGCCCTTTGGCAGAAACTAGGTTCGGCAGCCGAAGGGAGTTTCGGCCGCCGAACATGGCTTGAGAGGCAGCTTTAGGCTGCCGAAGCTTGCCCCCGAAAGTTGGAGTTTCGGCTCTGTCCGAGACTTTCGGCCGCCGAAGGTGCCGTCGAACATGCATGAGTTTCGCCTCTGTCTGGGAGTTGCGGCCGCCGAAGGTGCCGCCGAACCTGCCTGACTTTCGGCTCTGGAGGGACTTCCGGCCGCCGAAGGTGCCGCCGAAAGTACCCTGTCCAGCCTTTTCTTGCATGCTTCCTAGGAGTGTTTTGAGGTGTTTTTAGGAGGTTTTTGGGGGTATGTTTAGAGTTATGTTCTTGTTGTTTGGTGCCTCATTTGAGTCCACCTGTGTAGGTTCGGACCCGAGGAACCGAGACCCCCGGTTGTGAGATAGTCGTTCAGAGTTCGTTGTTAAAGCTTCAGTCACCAGGTGAGTGGAACAACCCCTTAAGTTTTAAAGTAAAGTAAATGAATAAATGAATGAATCATAAAGCATTGCCCATGCATCATTATGCCATGCAATATTTCAGGATGTTTGCACTAGAATTCACGAATATGCTGCATTGCATAAATTGATGTTGATGTGGATGGTTGTTGGGTGATCCATAGTCCTCTGATGTTATGTTATGATGATATGTTATGGAAGACCAGCGAGGCCCATTCTACGCCCCTGGCACTATGTAAGAGAAAGACCAACGAGGCCCATTCTACGCCCCTGGCACTTTAGAATGTTATGTTATTTAAGAGAAAGACCAGTGAGGCCCATTCTACGCCCCTGGCATTTGGAGATGTTGAGGACTAATGGTGACAATACCATCCTTTATGTGATTAGCTGTGATGTGTTGCATTTCATGAAAGCATGAATAAGAAAAAGTTAAATAATAATATACCTAAAAATGGAGGAATTATAATAATAATAAAATGAATAATAATATACCTAAAAATGGAGGAATTAAAGCAAATGTTTTTAGTTTCTGCTCATTGGGCTTTATAGCTCACCCCCTCTCCCCTAACCCCAGTCTTGCAGGTGCAGAGTAGATAGAGAAGTCAGCAGAGTAAGAGAAGTTTATGTAATAGCTTAGCTGTGGACATGGTTTGTTGGTAATGTAAAAGTATGAGATGTAATGTAATGTAAGTTTGTTAATGTGCTTGACTAGAGTCTGTTCTATTCCCTGTACACATGGTCTTGTATGAGATATAATGTTTTTATGATGCCTATGTAATCCAAGCCTATGTTATGTTATGTTACCCCATTGGAGTATTTGATGAGGACTCCAATGAGAGGTTTATGTTATGTTTGTGCATGCACAGGCTAGGCTTGGCAAAGAAATGTTTGAATAAAAGAAAAGTTTTTAATTTTTTTATGTATGTTGTTGACCATGTATGGGATTAAACAGGTTCACAGGATGTATGTTTGGCTTGCTACGGGTTCTGGCGGCCTTAAGCCGACCTGAATCCTAGCGCCGGTAGCGGTCCGGTTTCCGGGTCGTTACACCTATACTCAATATAAATAATAAGAGACTTCAATTAGATAATCAATATTTATCTTATCTTTGGCATTGTAGACTTAGTCACATAAATGAGATAAGAATTACTAAGTTATATACAGAAAGATATCTTGATCCTTTTGATTATGAATCATATAAAACTTGTGAAGTTTATTTCATGGATAAAATGACCAAAACACCTTTTACAGAAAAAGGTAAGGTCATAAGACTTATTGGGCCTTATACATACAGATATATGTGGACCAATGATTACCCAAGCCATAGGTGGATACTCATATTTCATTACAATCACTAATGACTATACTAGGTATGATTATGTGTATTTAATGAAATATAAATCTAAATCTTTTGAAAATTTTAAGGAATCCAAAATTAAAGTTGAAAAACAAACTGGTAAAAGTATTAAAGCGCTTAGAACTGATCGAGGTGGTGAATACTTGAGTAAAAATTTCATGATTGTCTAATAGAGAATGAGATTCTCTCACAATGAACTCTACCTGGAATACCTCAACACAATGGAGTTTTAAAAAGTAGAAACCGTACTTTATTAGATATGGTACGATCCATGATGAGTCTTGCAGACTTACACCTTACAAATTGCAATATACCTTCTTAATAGAGTTCCATTCAAATCTGTTAATAAAACTCTATATGAGATGTGGACTAACAAAAGGCCAGCCTTATCATACATATAGATTTGGGGATGTGACACTCATGTAAATCGTTTGATGTCTGATAAGCTGGGAGCTAAGTTAGATAAATATAAGTTTCTGAAATATCCAAAAGAAACTATTGGCTATAAGTTTCTGGGATATCCAAAAGAAAATATTGGATATTATTTCTACCATACTATTGAGAGAAAAGTGTTTGTCTTAAAACATGCTACCTTTTTAGAAAAAGAGTTTTTCCTTAAAGGAAGTAGCAGTGGGAGTCACAGATAGAACTTGAACAAGTTCAAGAACCACAAACTGACATCCAAATGGAACAAGAGTCAGAAACTATAACGTCTACTGAGGAAACACAAGTTGAAGTACTATCGCATAGATCTATTAGGATAAGTCGTACTCCAATGAGGTTAGACCTTCTTATGAAGGCTCATAACGACATTTTACTCATGGCTGATGAGCCTAACAACTATAATGAAGCAATGTCTAATATTGATTCTTCATATTAGCTTGAAGCAATAAAATCCAAAATGGATTCTATATATACTAACCAAGTATGGACTTTGATTGATGTACCTGATGTAATACCCGGCTAAACTTCAGCATCGGAATTCCAACCTTCCGACAGAATCCCCGTTGGAGTCCGGAATTCCCGAAGCTGAAATCTCTTTAGAAGGGTAAAATAAGGTTTTTATAAAATGAATTTGAAAATTTTAAGGTTTTGAGTTAAAAAAGAAAGAAAAATGTTTTGAGCAAACCCCAGGTTCGGCCGCTGAACTCGCCGAAGGGAGGTTCCTCTAGGCCGCCGAAGGTGGTTGCTGTTCGGCTGCCAAAGGTGGCTCCTCCAACCACCTATAAGAGGCCTTCAGCCCGAAAATGAGAGAGTTTTCTCTCCATTTTCGGGCAGAGGTGAGTCATTGCCATCCCTTTGATGCTCCTGTTGTTTTTCCTTCAAATCTTTTAGAAAATTCATGAGTTTTCTCTTGTTTTTGAAGATTTGAGCTTAAATATGAGTTTTTAAACTTTGGAGACCTCCGGAGACCATTTTACCTCATCTCCAAGTTGGGGTTGCTGTCACCTCTAGATCTCCAAGAGGTAAGTTTAGATCTTTGCTTTTCCTATGTTTTAAATAAGTTTTAAGAAGGGGTTAAGGGTTAATAATGCATGAAATGGTTAAATCTAAAGTTTTAGGGTTTGTGTTAGTTTTGTTGGGTGTGAGGATTGGAGTGTTTTAGTGGCTATGTACATAGGGTAGAATCAAGTTCTGCCTTGCTGGAGAACCCAGATTCAGGTTCGGCCGCTGAACTCACCGAAGGGAGGTTCCTTTAGGCCGCCGAAGGTGGTTGCTGTTCGGCTGCCGAAGGTGGCTCCTCCAACCACCTATAAGAGGCCTTCAGCCCGAAAATGAGAGAGTTTTCTCTCCATTTTCGGGCAGAGGTGAGTCATTGCCGTCCCTTTGATGCTCCTGTTGTTTTTCCTTCAAATCTTTTAGAAAATTCATGAGTTTTCTCTTGTTTTTGAAGATTTGTGCTTGAATCTGAGTTTTTAAACCTTGGAGACCTCCAAAGACCGTTTTACCTCATCTCCAAGTTGGGGTTGCTGTCATCTCTAGATCTCCAAGAGGTAAGTTTAGATCTTTGCTTTTCCTATGTTTTAAATAAGTTTTAAGAAGGGGTTAAGGGTTAATAATGCATGAAATGGTTAAATCTAAAGTTTTAGGGTTTGTGTTAGTTTTGTTGGGTGTGAGGATTGGAGTGTTTTGGTGGCTATGTACATAGGGCAGAATCGGGTTCTACCTTGCTCGAGAACCCAGGTTCGGCCGCCGAACCTGCTTGTGGAGGCAGCCTTTTGGCCGCCTAACCTGCCCCTGAAAGCATGGACTTTCGGATCTGTGAAGGGGTTTAGGCCGCCGAACCCGCCCCCGAAGGTTGCTGACTTTCGGATCTGTGAAAGGTTTAGGCCGCCGAACCTGCCCCTGAAAGTCCCTGACTTTCGATCTATGAGGGACCTTCGGCCGCCGAACTTGCTGCCAAAAGTCCCTTGCCTAGCCTTTTCTTGCTTGTTTTATATGCATGCTTTGGTATGTTTTAGGGGGTTCTTGGGGAGTTGTTTGGAGTCTTGTAATAGTTATGTTTGGTCCCTCATTTGAGTCCATCTGTGTAAGATCGGACCTGGGAGACCGTAAAGGCCTGTAATGAAATAACTGCGTCAGTATTAGGCAAGCGTCAGTCTGAGGTGAGTAGAATTGAACTGATCTATTATTTTAAAGAAATCAAGCTCTTTAAGCATGCTCATGCATCATGAATGCCATGTATATGTATGGTTATTTGCATTAGAATTCACGACTATGATGCATTGCATAATTTACTGTTGATGTGGATGGATGTTGGATGACCCACTAGCCCTCGAGTATGATATGTTATGATGGATATGGAAAGATCAGGGCTGCCCATTCTACGCCCCTGGCACTATGTAAGGAAAAAACCAGGGCTGTCCATTCTACGCCCTTGGTACTATGGATATGTTATGTTATGTTTAAGAGGAAGTCCTGAGGAGCTCCCGTTGAGAGCCGGGCACTATTGGAATATGTAGAGGGTTACTAGTGACAAGTCCATCTTGATGTGTATTGTTTGTGTTGTGACGCATTTCATTTGATCATATGTTTATTAAACTGTTTTTATGTTCTGCTCACCAGGCTCTTGTAGCTTATTCCTTTCCCCTAACCCCAGGTTTGCAGGGTCAAAGATAGCTTGGAGAAGTCGGCATAGTTGTTGGTATAGTCTAATGTCATAGTGTAGATGTGGACATGTAATATTTTTATGGAATTAGAATTGTGCTTTGCCCTAGTGTTTGTCTTGTAATCCCTATTTACATGATTCTTATGTAGAAGTTTTAATTATGAGTTATGTTTGAACTAAGCTTGAGACATGTGATGTTTACCGTACTGGAGCATTTGATGAGGGCTCTAGTATGGGTTTATATTTTCAGTTTTGATGCATGCACAATTCGAGCTTTAGTTCATGGGATGTTTATGTTTTTGTCATATTGTGTGATCATGTATGGGATTTTATCAGGTACATAGGATGTATAGTAGGCTTGCTACGGGCTCCGGCGACCTTAAGTCGATCTGAACCCTAGTGCCAGTAGCTGTTTGATTTCCGGGTTGTTACACCTAAAGCGATAAAATCCATTGGGTGGAAGTGGGTTTTTAAGAGAAAAACTAACATGGAGGGTAATGTACTAACATACAAGGCTGAACTAGATGCTAAAGATTACAGACAAAGACAAGATGTTGAGGTTGATGAAACCTTTTCACTAGTAGCTATGCTTAAATTCAGAAGGAATTTATTTGCAATAGCAGCATACCATGATTATAAAATTTAGCAAATAGATGTTAAAATAATATTCTTAAATACGAGATACAACCTGAAGGTTTTGAATCCAAGAAATTTCCTAATAAGGTTTGTAGATTGCAAAAGTCCATTTATAGACTTAAGTAAGCTTCGTGGAGTTGGAATTTTGATGAAAAACAATCAAACAATTTGATATTGTAAAAAATATGGATGAACTTTATGTGTATAAGAAGGTTAGTGGGAGTGGAGTTGTATTTCTTATTTTATATGTAGATGACATATTAATAATAGGAAATGACATTCCATTACTACAATATGTAAAGATTAGATTGTCCAAAAAAATTTTCATGAAGGATATAGGAAAGGTAGCTTATATTCTGAGAATTAAGATGTATAGAGATAGATCTAAGAGGTTGCTAGGATTATCCTAATCTACATACATTGACAAAGTGTTAAAAGGGTTTAGCATGGAGGAATTCAAAAGAGGATTCTTACCTATGTCACGTGGAGTTCATCTCTCCAAAGACATGTGTGCTAAGACACAAGTTAAAAGAGATCCATATGCTTCTTGACGCAGTGTACTAGCGTTCAAGAAATAAATCCTATGTAGGTTTAGAGAAAAATTTGTAATTATGCATGAAACACAATACTCGTCATAAAAAAATGACATTTGCCTTAAATAGGCGTACACAAAAATCCAAAAATACTGATAAAAACTTCAAAAGGTGTTTTGAGGCCCTAAACAATGATTTTAGGCCTCAAGACGGGTTGTTACACAGCCATACAAGTAAAAGGTGTAGACCTCTGAACAAGCTTTATGAATTGAGGTCTTAATAGTAATTCCGACACCCATAGCAAAAGTTATGGCCAAAACGCTTTTTACTGCTTAGTGATTTCGTTTGGACCGCTCCGCCCGTTCTAAATATTAAGGGCCGATCTCATCTGCATCACTTCTATAATAGGATCCATAATGTGTGTGATGCTATGTACTAAACTAGAAATATCTTATATTTTGAGTATAACTAGTAGATACCAAATAGACCCAGGTGAAAGTCATCGGACAGTTGTCAAAAACTAAGGATAATTTTCTAGTTTATAGAGGGATTGATGAACTCAAAGTTCATGGATATTGGGATGCAAGTTTCCAATAAGATTTTGATGATAGCAAATCATAATCTGATTACATTTTTACTTTACATGGTGGGCAATGAGTTGGAAAAATTCCAAACAAGAGACCACAATAGATTCTACATGTAACGATCCGGAAACCGGACCGCTACCGGCGCTAGGATCCAGATCGACATAAGGTCGCCGGGACCCGTAGCAAGCCTAATATACATCCTGAATACCTGTCAAATCCCATACATGATCATACATGATCATACATATCCATAAACATGAGAACTTTTTCTTTTCTTTTACCAAGCTCAACCTGTGCATGCACATAAACATAACCATAAACCACACACTGGAGTCTCATCACATACTCCAATGGGGTATCTCATCAAACATCAAGCTTGGATGAACATAAACATCATAAAACATAGATCATGTATATACATAGGATTATCCAAACATACTATGGTCAAGCACAATTCTAATCCTCAACATCAATATTACATAACATGACTATTCATAACCTTACATCATTTTACAAATCATCATGTCCACATCTAACTATTACAAATCACATGACTTTACTCTTCTTGACTCCCTGAACTAGCCCGTACCTGCAAACCTGAGGGATATAGGGAAAGGGGTGAGCTACTAGAGCCCAGTGAGCAGAATACTAAATCATTTAAAACATATGCCATCATGTAATGCATCATATCACAAACAAATCACATCAAGGGTGAACCTGTCACCAAATAGTCCCAGCATCATATTCGTGCCAGGTCGTAGAATGGGGTCCTGGTCTTCCTGTCATATCATAACATTTCTTACCATTGCCCCAGGGCCTCATCTGGGCACCTGGTC
Organism: Manihot esculenta; assembly: GCF_001659605.2. Taxonomy (NCBI): domain Eukaryota; kingdom Viridiplantae; phylum Streptophyta; class Magnoliopsida; order Malpighiales; family Euphorbiaceae; genus Manihot; species Manihot esculenta. The sequence continues at coordinate 13,796,563 of NC_035178.2, forward strand.
TTCGTGTTCAATACCGTGCCAGGCCGTAGAATGGGGTCCTGGTCTTTCCTCAGGGACTAATTGGATCATACAGCATTCACCCACAACCATAACAAAGAATGCGGTGCAACATATTCGTGGATTCTAATGCAACAACCTATTATATCACATGGCATTCGTGATGCATGATTCATGCTAAAACTTGCATTTAATTTTAAAATATAAGGTTTATTCTACTCACCTCAGGCTAACTCTGACAATGAACTGAAGCAGCTGACTCACTGCTGGGGTCCTCGGTTCCTTGGGTCCGAACCTACACAGGTGGACTCAAATAAGGGACCAAATCTACTAGAACATGACTCTAAAAAAATATCCCCCAAAAACCCCCTAAAACACCTCAAAACAATCAAAGAATTCATGCAAAGGAGGGCTAAGCAGGGCACTTTCGGCGGCAGGTTCGGCGGCCGAAAGTCCCTCCAGAGCCGAAAGTCATGCACCTTCGGCTGCACTTTCGGCGGCCAAAGGTTCTCTCCAGAGGCGAAACTCATGCATGTTCGGCGGCACCTTCAGCGGCCGAAAGTCCCCTCCAGAGACGAAAGTCCACTTTCGGGGGCAGGCTTCGGCAGCCGAAAGCTTGCCTCCACAGGCAGGTTCGGCTGCCGAACCTGAGTTTCTCCCAAAGTGGCAGAAACTCGGCTCTTATGCACATTTGCCTCCCAAAACCTTCAATCATGCATACAACTCAACCAAAACATGCATAAACACATACATAAGCTCCTAGGGGCTTCAAACTATCCTAAACCCCAACTACAACACATCAAAAGCAACTCAGCAACCTACATTATCCATAAACACAACACAAAACCTAACAAAGCTCATCTAACCTAAGCATGCATTTCTACCCCAAGAATCAACTTGAAACTTGTTTAAAACATATAATGAGCTTAAGATCGGCTCTTACCTCTTGAAGATCGAGAGGAAAAACGATCCTAGCTCGGAGATGGGAGAGATCGAGTTCCTTGAACCTCCAAGCTCCAAAACTTGCTATTTTCTTAAAAATCTTCAAAACAAAGGTGAAAACTCATAAAAATCATGGAAGATTTGAAGGAAAAACTCAAGATCGGCATGAGAGCGGCGGAGACTCACCTTGGCCGAAAATGGGGAGAAAAAGCTCACCCGTTCGGACATGGGGACCCCTTTATAGGTGGCTGGCCAGGCCACTTTCGGGGGCCTAACGTGCCTCCGCATGCATGCCATGTTCGGCGGACGAACATAAGGTTCGACAGCCGAACCTGGACTTCCCTCACTTATGCCTTCGGGAGCCTAAAGCACTCCCGAAGCGCATGCATGTTCGGCGGCCGAACCCGAGTTTTCCTCCAATGCTATTTTCATGCAAAAACTCATTTTCTTTCTCGCTTAAAAATATAAAATGCACTAAAACGTTTTATAAAAACATGGTTTTACCCTTCTAGAAGTCTCCGACACCCGAGATTCCACCGGACGGTAGGAATTCCGATACCGGAGTCTAGCCTGGTATTACACTACAACTGAAGCCGAGTACATTTCTGGGTCTGAGACAGTAAAGGAGGTAGTTTGGATCAAGAAGTTTATTTCTGAACTTAGTGTGGTTCCCAGTTTTGTTGATCTAGTTACCTTGTACTGTGATAACAATGGAGCCATTGCAAGAGAAAAAGAGTCCAGGTCTCATCAAAGATCCAAGAATGTACTTAGATGATTCCATTTGATTAGAGAGATTATCAAAAGGAAAAATGTGAAGATAAAGCGAGTACCCACTGATGAGAATCTTGCAGATCCTCTCACTAAGGTATTGTCCGAAAAAAAATATAATTGCCACATAAATACTTATGGGATAAGATATATGGGTGATTGGCATTAGTGTAACTGAGAGATTGTTAGTTATATATCCTATAGCTAGTCTACTAGTTGCAGTTGGACATTATCTTTCATGTATTTTTAGGTATTTAATATATTTTAATAAAATATATTTATTTATCTTTAGTGTTTATTTAATTGAATCTCAAGTAAAAATAAAATTCATCAAACTTTATTACTGTACAAAGAAAATTATAATGTAGTTATAATTGTGATATTCTTATTGCGTTTAAGTGATGTCTTTAAATATTCCTGATCAATGTTCCTATCATTATTGGATAATGATTAGAGTTATTGAAATTGGTACGTATTATGTTCTTTCATTTTCAAAGGAAGCAACTGATCTCATAAGTTGAGAATTTCTTATGGAGAATTATTTGTGTCTATTGATTAACATGATTTAAAAATTCATTAGATTTGGAATTTCATTCAATAAGTCAATGGCTATTGCAAAGAGAACTAATATAATTCAACATAGCAGATACACTTTATGCATTAATTGTTAAATCGAGACATTAGTGATGAAAGGATATTAATTACACTGAGAAACTATCCACTGAAAGGTTAAGTCAAACCATTATTAAGATTCTAAATATTTGGATAGTCTTGACATATTGCTCGACCTTCAAATTAATTAATTAGTAACTTATATTAGTAACCAACATATTTGGATTCTAACGGGTCACACACATAAAAAATAACATAACAAAGCAAAATGAGAAGTCAAATCAAGTAGGACTTGATTGTATAGAAATTTTATGACATTAGGGATAAAATTATAATTTGTAAGGATTATAATTTTGACCTAATAAATTAAGTAAGAACTTAATTGAATTTGTCTTAAAATTTATATGGCATATTTATTAAAATTCTAGGCCATAATTATAGTTTATTTATTTAATTAGTTAAATAAATAAATAAAATTATTATACTGAAACCCTAACTTTTTAGTATAAAATGCCATCTCATGCGAGCCAAGTAAACCTCTCTAAGCTAGCCATTAGAATTTCTCAGAAAAGGTGGAGACCTAATAGTCTACACTTTTCTACTTCTCTTCCCTTAGAATTGTTCCCTGTAGATATTGTTAGAGGTCATACGCTTAGACAATTTGTAGTTTGCGATAACCCAATCGAGATAAACGGTTTTTCATTTTAGCTGCCAAGAAAATGACAAGGTATTTATTTTATCTGTACTTTATTAGTTTATTCGTTTAAACGTAATCCTTGTTGGAGAACTATTTATTTATTTTTTCTATTCTTCTGCTACATTTAATCCAATTAAAGCCTAGCATACTAAACTGCTTGTCAAAAGAACTTATTGGTGCTTTCATTTATACACCATCTAAAAAATATTTATGGGAATATATTAAAGAGAGTTTTAGGCAAAGTAATGGGCCATTGATTGGTCAAATTAAAAGGGAAATTAGTTCTTTTACACACATTAGAATGACTATGATGGTTTACTTTACTAAACTAAAGAACTTATGAGATGAGTTAGATTGCCTAAGGGTTTCTCCTACCTGTACTTGTGAATATGTTAAAATCATTAGTGAGCTAGAAAATGGAGATAAAGTAATACAATTAGATTGCCTAAGCATAAAGAGGTGCATAATGTAGGAAAAATTGATCTAAATATATAACACAGTTGTGAATGTAAATGGCCCTAATTGTCTATGTCGATGATATGCTAATTAGAGAACCAAATGAACTAATTATAGATGCAAAAGCTTACTTGCATAGTGCCTTCACAATCAAAGATCCTAGTCAAGTTCATTACTTCCTCGGACTCAAAATAGCCAGGTCTGATGAAGGAATATTCCTACACCAATAAAAATATATCCATGATATTGTATCTAATATTGAGTTACAATATGCAAAGACAATTTCGTCTCCCTTTCTAATAGTACTCAAGCTTGACAAAGATAAAGGGAAATATTACCTAACCATCAACAATGCAGAAGGTTGGAAGGATGCCCACTGTATTTGGAGCTCACAAGGCTAGATATAACCTATTATATGCAACAACTCAGTCAATGCATGCAAATACCCATGAAACCTCACCTTAATGCAGCACTGCATGTAGTTTGTTACCTCAAAAGAAATTCACAAAAAGTTTTTATTTTCTTTCTGGCAGCTAGTGCATTTCAGGTCTCTGCTTATTGCAATTCAGATTGAGCAATTTCCCCTAGTTATAGAAATCTCTCACTGAGTTTTGTATCTTCCTCTATTCATCTTTAATGTCTTGGAAAATAAAAAAGCAAACGGTTGTTAGCATATCATCAGCTGAAGCCGAATACAAAACTATGGCTTCTACAATTTGTAAATTACAGTAGATTTCATACCTCTTTCAAGGATTCCATGTTGATCTTGTGCTTTCTATTCCCCTTTATTTGTTGGAAAATGGTAGAAAAATATATAGAAAGTAAATGAAAGATGAGTAGAATATTGCTTGAGGCGTGATAATCATCACTGTCCTTAAGGATAATTCGCCTACGGTTGCGTATCCTCCAGGATTCAACAAGCCTTCTGAATTACAAGTAACCCAGGAGCAAGAACAGCAGCAATTATTAATTACCCAGAAATAGAGAAGAAGCAGTAGAGAGAAAAGATAAGTATTTTGTTTTTTGTGTGTACCCCGTAACACGTAAATGCACTGCTATTTATAGTGCTTAACGGTTTTCAAATCCACAATATCAGCTAAAAATATTATTCAGTTACGATAAAAATTTAACATATCCACAATATCAGATAAAAAATCTGGTTTAGTTAGGATAAAGATTAAAACAATTTAAAGTGGAAAAAATCTTTTTAACCAACTTAAAATCTGTAACTTATTTCAAAATATTTTTATGATTCTTTTGAAATAATTTGTTAAATATCCAACAATCCCCCACTCATTTCAAAAGAATTGGATCATAAATTTAAGTAAAATATTTTCTGGGTATAGTACAATGTATTTAATTTTAGTGTCTTTTGGACTATGAACCAAAATTTGATTAAGTGAAAGATAATTTACTGAATATTTGGTGAAGTTTAAACTTCTATGAACCAAACAATTCTTAGTGTAAATTAAACTTTTCACCAATCACAATATACTTTCATAATTTTGCTATTTGACGCAGTGTTGCGCTAATAAGCCATGCGCGTGCCTGAAAGTTCATGAGAGCTCTAGAAATTTGCCTTCAAATTCATAGGAGCGGCTCCACTCCACTCTCATATAGGTCGTTCCATCAAGTGTATACTGCAGATTATACACCACCTATAAAGGATATGAAAATAATTAAGAGTTTTAATTCAACCTCACTTTCTTTGCAGTTTTAGCACTAACACCATAGGTAGGACTTTATAAAGTGCTTAATATAAATCAACTAATGATTTGTTATTATCCATATGAACCTATTTCATGGGATCGCTAATCATATAGGTTGGGTTACTATCATTGTTGACTTCCTCCAACAGGCTGTAGTCCCATACCCCTCGATGTTTCGTTTATTAATTTCTTTCCCAAGGGTTTAGTCAGAGGATCGGCCAAATTCACTTCTGACTTCACATAATCAATAGATATAACCCCATCTTTTAGCAGCTGCTTTACAACATTATGTCTCAACCGAATGTGCCTATTTTTACCATTAAAGGTTTTATTTTTTGCAACGGCTATTGCAGCTTGGCAATCACAATGAATAGACACAAAAGGTATTGGTTTCATTCCCAATGGAATGCTTGCCAAGAAGTTTTTCAACCACTCGGCCTCATTACCAGTCAAATCTAGAGCAATAAACTCTGATTCCATGGATGATCTAGCAATAACAGTTTGTTTTGCTGATTTCCACGATATTGCTCTGTAATACCCGGCTCGAGTCCGGCATCGGAAGTCTACTTTCCGGTGGAATCCAGGATGTCAGAATCCTCTAGAAGGGTAAGATTTATGTTTTTCTAAAGTATTTTTGTATGTTTTCATGTTTTAAGTATAAAGAAAATAAGTTGTTTTTGAAAGAAAAGAGCCAAGGAAGAAATGCAAGGTTCGGCCGCCGAAGGTGAAAGTTCGGCCGCCGAACCTGCATGAGTTTGGATTCACGTTAGGCCGCCGAAGGTGGTCTGGCCAGCCACCTATAAAAGGCCCTAGGTTGGTGAAATGGATAAGTTTCTTCCATTTTCATAGACCTAGGTGAGATCATGCTCTTCCTTGGGTGATCTTCATGCTTTTTACAAATCTTTCAAAGTTTTGATGAGTTTGTATGTTGTTTTGAAGGTTTTGAGCAAAAGACCAAAAGTTTTGAAGTTTGGAGACTTGAGAGCTTGATTCTCCATATCTCCACGTTAGGATCACATATCCTCTAGATCTTCAAGAGGTAAGTGTAGATCCTTAGCTTCTTTGATGTATGAAGAAGGTTTTATTGAAGTTTATGGGTAGAGATGCATGTGTAGGGTAAGTTGAGTTTTTGGTTGATTTGTGGTCAAAGCTTGCTTATGTGTTTAGTTGAGATGTTTGTTGGGGTTTTAAGGTAGTTTTGGACCCCTTTGTGCATATGTTTGCGTATATGTGTGTTGTAGAGTTAAGGTTTGCATGTTTGAGAAGTTTGGAGGAAGATTGCATGAAGTTGAGCAGGGTTCTGCCTTACGGGGAACCCAGTTTCGGCCGCCGAAAGATGGTTCAACCGCCGAACATGCTAAGGAGGTGGTTTCGGCTGCCTAAGCTTGCCCCCAAAAGTTTGGACTTTCGGCTTTGGAGGGGAGGTTCGGCCGCCGAAAGTGCCGCCAAACATGCATGAGTTTCGTCTCTGGAGAGGGCTTTCGGCAGCCGAAGTGCCGCCGAAAGTGCTTGAGTTTCGGCTCTGGAAGGGACTTTCGGCCGCCGAACCTGCCGCCGAAAATGCCCTGTCCAGCCTTCTTTTGCTTATTTTTCTTGATGCTTTGAGGATGTATTAAGGGGGTTTTGGGGAGTTTTATAGAGTTGTTCTTGAGCTAGTTTGGTCCCTCATTTGAGTCCACCTGTGTAGGAACGGACCAAAGGCACCAAAGAGAGCAGCAGTGAGCACTGCTTCAGAGCTTTCAGAGTCAGCCAGAGGTGAGTGGAACTAAACTACATTTAATCTTTTAATATGAAAATTTCAAAGCTTTGAGCATGTTTCATGCATCATGAGTATGCCATAGGTTGATTGCATTAAACATCACGAATATGTTGCATTGCATCTATATTGTTGTTGGTATGGGTGATAGTGGATGATCCATTAGTCCCTGAGTAAGACCAGGACCCCATTCTACGGATTGGCATGGTAGATAAGGAAGTCCAGGACCCCATTCTATGGCCTGGCACGGTATATGGTAAGTAATGTTGTGATATGAGATAACAGGAAGACCAGGACCCCATTCTACGGCCTGGCACGAGTTTAGGATGTCGGGACTATTGGTGACATGTTCACCCTGAGATGATGTGAATTGTCTGTGATGTGATGCATTCCATGAGAGCATGTTTTATTAACATGTTTTATCTGTTCTACTCACTGGGCTAGTATAGCTCACCCCTCTCCCTTAACCCCAGTCTTGCAAGATCAGAGTGCAGGGGAAGTCAGAAGAGTACAGAAAGAGTAAAGAGTTTTGTAATAGCATAGAGTGGACATGTAATATGTGCAGAGATGTACTGATATTATATAGAGTTGAGTATTGTGCTAGACCTAGATGTGTTGTAAATCCTTTTGGTATACATGATCTGTTATTGTATGTAACTGTTTTTATGAGCATGGAAACCAGGCTTACCATAGTATGAGTTTAACCCGTCTAGAGCAAGCTCTAGTAAGGGGTTCTGTAAGTACAGAGATAGTGCATGCACAAGTAGAGCCGTGGTTCAGAGCAGAGTTTTATGCTTTTACAGAAAATGTATGATCATGTATGGGATTTTACAGGTACACAGACAGTATAGCAGGCTTGCTACGGGTCCCAGCGACCTTAAGTCGACCTGGATCCTAGCACCGGTAGCGGTCCGATTTTTGGGTCGTTACAGATTGGTATCAGAGCCCTAGGTTCATATGGTCGGACCTATAGAGAGAGTGTTGGGCTCATAGAGGGTAGGTCAAGCACAATAGGAATCATGTCCACTAGGATAGGAGTCCTGTCTTTATGATGATGTGTAAGGCCATGATTTAGGCATGTGCATTGTTGTTATGTGATGTTTATTTGCTGATAGGTGCTGTTTTGTGTTGTTTTCCAGTAAGCTAAGATGAGAGGAACTCGTTGATCTGCACGATTGACTGGAGTCCCACCAGAAAGTGAGGGTACAGCTGCTCGTCCTCCTGTGTTGCCAAGGGCGAGATCTCAGAGATCAAGCAGGGAGGGTACATCAAGGGACCCTAGAAGGTTTGTTGACGAGAGCAGAAGAGGAACAGATAGAGGAGGAAGGTCAGAGGAAGTGAGGGAAGCTATGGATGTGGATCAGCCAAGAGAAAAAAGCATGGGTATGGACAGGTCGGAAGAGGGTATGAGAGAATCTCAGGGAGGCGCTCAGGCCTCGGGGTTTGGTTATCCACCCCAATATCCACCCTTTTCACAAGGCCCGGGGTATCCGATGGGGGGTACGTCGGATTACTCTGGTTTTACCCCATATCCTACCTACATGCCTTACATGCCTTATCCTCTTTTTTACCCACCATATCCCATGTATCCACCCACACCTTTCCATCCCAGTTCAGCATACCCAGAGTCAAGTGCAGCACCTCCTCCACCCCTAGAACCAGAACCAGTAGCCCCTGTTGTCCAAATACCTCAACCTAGCTCAGCTGAGGGAAGTAAAGTGAAAATGACAGAGTATTTGAAGTTGGATGCTCCCAAATTCAATACGGGAGATGATCCATTTGAGTACCTCAGAACGGTTAAGATGATAACCGATGAGTTAGGAGCTGATGATAGCAGAGCCATTGAGATGGCAGGGTTCACACTCAAATGTAAGAAAGCTCGAGAGTGGTTCAAGAATTATGTGGACCCCAGGTTGGACAGCCTGTCGTGGGGAGAGTTCGCCAATGAGTTTGCAGGGTGGGCTTTTCCTGACAGTTTCAGGGAGCTGAAAGTGATTGAATTTGAGCAGTTGAGGCAGACCGAGGAGATGAGTGTAGAGGAATACACAGACAAGTTCCTGGATCTGCTTCAGTATGTGGGTCAGGCTTATGACACTGACCAGAAGAAGGCAAGGAGATATACCATGAGACTGCATCCCAGGTATTCCTCCTTGATTCTTCCAGCAGAGAAGGAGAGTTTCCACTCTATAGTGGATGCCGCCAGGAAGATGGAGGCGAGTGCCATTATTCAGGGAACAGTAAAGCAGCAAGTGGCACAGCCTTCGGATTCTAAGACCCCCAGTGCAGCAGCTTCAGGCAGCAAGAAGTGGGGAAAGGCAAAAGGTACAAAGAATAAGTTCTGGAGCAAGATTAAGTCTGGTCTGGGAATGGGTAGTGGCTCAAGCTCTGGCGCAAGCAGTCCAGTATGTGGGAGATGTGGGAGACCACATCAAGGAGTTTGTCGGTTGGGATCTACAGCCTGTTATAAATGTGGGCAGGAGGGACATTTTTCACGGGAATGTCCTCAGGCGACCTTTATGGCACCATCCCAGCAGATGAGCTCAGGCAGTGTAGCACAGCCAGCAGCCCCATCCATGCCTCAGAGTAGTGGCAGAGGGAGAGGGAGAGGGTTAGCCTCTTCTGCAGCAACAGGTTCTCGAGGTGGAGGTCCTATAGCCCCAGCACGGATCATCACTGTGACTCAGGAGCAGGCAAACACGTCGAACACAGTGGTGTCAGGTAATCTCATCATTGGGTGTTCTGATGTGTATGCTTTGATGGACCTCGGTGCTTCTCACTCTTTTATTGCTTTTGGAGCCGTGGAGAGATTGGGTCTGATGATCTCTGAGTTAGAGTGTCCTCTCTGGGTCAGTGGACCCAAATGTGACCCATCAGTGGCAGTGTCAGTCTGTCACTTCAGTCCAGTGTTCATAGAGGGTAGATGCCTTCCAGCTGACCTAATGGTTCTATATTTGACAGATTTTGATGTCATTCTAGGGATGGATTGGCTATCTACATATGGAGCTACCTTGGACTGTAGAGGGAAGGTAGTTAGTCTCAGAGACCAGGATGGGTCAGAGTGTGTCTTCAGAGGAGACAGGAAGGGGACTCCTAGAGGTTTGATCTCAGCCCTTCAGGCTCGTAGGTTGCTGAGGAGGGGTTGTCAGGGGTTTCTAGCTCATGTGAGAGAGCTAGATAGTCAGGTTAGGGAACCAGCCTCAGTACCAGTAGTCCGAGACTTTCTAGATGTCTTCCCAGACGAGCTTCCAGGACTACCACCTGATAGGGAGATGGAGTTTGAAATAGAATTGCTGCCTGGTACTAGACCTATCTCTATTCCTCCCTACAGGATGGCGCCAGCCGAGTTAAAAAAGCTGAAAGAGCAGTTGCAGGACTTGGTAGATAAGGGTTTCATGCGCCCTAGTACCTCACCTTGGGATGCTCTAGTGTTATTTGTCAGAAAGAAGGATGGATCCCTCAGACTTTGTATCGACTACAGGCAGTTGAACAAGGTCACTACCAAGAATAAGTATCCCCTACCTAGGATTGATGATCTATTTTACCAGCTAGCTGGAGCAAGTTGTTTTTCTAAAATAGATCTGAGGTCCGGGTATCATCAGTTGAGAGTCAGAGAGGCAGATGTGCCAAAGACAGCTTTCAAGACCAGATATGGGCATTATGAGTTCTTAGTAATGCCGTTCGGGTTAACTAATGCCCCTGCAGCATTCATGGATCTCATGAATAGAGTTTTCAGCGAGTATCTGGATCACTTTGTTATTGTCTTCATTGATGATATCTTAGTGTACTCCAGAGATGCAAAGGAGCATGCCCAGCATCTGAGGACAGTTCTGCAGACACTGAGAGAGCATGGCTTGTATGCCAAGTTCTCTAAGTGTGAATTTTGGTTGAGGAGCATTTCCTTCTTGGGGCATATAGTATCAGCAGAAGGTATTGAGGTAGACCCCAAGAAGACAGAGACTGTAGCTAACTGGCCTAGACCCATATCAGTGACAGAGATCAAAAGCTTTCTGGGTTTGGCAGGTTACTACAGGAGGTTCGTACAGGACTTCTCCAAGATAGTTGCTCCTATGCCCAAACTGACTAAGAAGAGCCAGAGGTTCGTGTGGACGGACCAATGTGAAGAGAGCTTTGAGGAGCTAAAGAAAAGATTAATATCAGCACCGGTGTTAGCTCTGCCCGTTAGTAATGAGGACTTCACAGTGTTCTGTGATGCGTCCCGAGTGGGATTGGGTTGTGTTTTAATGCAGAACGACAGGGTGATTGCTTATGCTTCTAGACAGCTGAAGAAGCACGAGTTGAATTACCCCACCCATGACCTAGAGATGGCGGCAGTCATCTTTGCACTCAAGATGTGGAGGCATTACCTTTATGGAGTTAAATGCGAGATCTTCACCGATCACAAGGGTTTACAGTACATCTTGAGTTAGAAAGAGCTGAATGTGAGGCAGAGAAGATGGGTAGAACTGCTCAGTGACTATGATTGTAGGATTCAGTATCATCTGGGTAAGGCGAATGTTGTGGCAGACGCCCTAAGCCGGAAATCACTAGGCAGTTTGTCCCATATTGTAACGACCCGAAAATCGGACCGCTACCGGCGCTAGGATCCGGGTCGACTTAAGGCCGCCGGGACCCGTAGCAAGCCTGACATAAAACCTGTGAACCTGTAAAATCCCATACATGATCAACAACATGCATAAAAATTTTAAAACTTTCCTTTGCATACTCATCAACCAAACTCAACCTGTACATAAACATTAACATAACTTTGATCCCTCCGTGGGATCTCATCTGTGCCCTCAAAGGGTAACATAACCTGTGTTGAGCTGGTTTACATAAACATCATCAAAAATCTCTAAGATCATGTATAAAAAGGGATACAACATTCTATGGTCAAGCACATACTAATATCCATAAAACTCATTACATAACTATACTGTACTTTTACATTACAATTTTGATCATGTCCATTGCTAGCTATTACATAAGCATGACTTCTTTACTCTATCCGGACTCCCGCACTATACTGTACCTGCAAGCCTGGGGGTAAAGGGAGAGGGGTGAGCTAAAAGCCCAGTGAGTAGAGCTAGTAAAACACATTAACACTATGCTCAAATGGAATGCATCATAACACAGACAATTCACATAAGGGTTGGGTGAACTTGTCACCAATCAGTCCAAGTTAACTCTGTGCCAGGCCTGTAGAATGGGGCCTGGTCTTCCTGTCATAACATACATTACTTACCCTTTTCCAGGGCCTCCTCTGGGCTCCTGGTCTTCGAGTCCCATAACCGTGCCTTACTCTGTGCCAGGCCTGTAGACTGGGGCCTGGTCTTTCTTACTCTGTGCCAGGCCTGTAGCATGGGGCCTGGTCTTCCTGTCTTGGACTAATTGGGTCATCCAACATTCACCCACATCAACAACAATTTATGCAATGCGGCATATTCGTGAAAACTAATGCAATCATCCTATAGCATAATCATGATGCATGGAACATGATAAAGCATTTAATTTAAAAGATTCAGTTTAGTTCCACTCACCTCTGGCTGACTCTGACAACACCGAAGCAGCTGAACTCACTGCTGGGGTCCTCGGTTCCTCGGGTCCGAACCTACACAGGTGGACTCAAATGAGGGACCAAACATACGTAATTACAACTCTAATATACTCCCTAAATACCCCCTAAAACATTCTGAAAATATCACAGAAAATATGCATGAAATGGCTGAACAGGGCACTTTCGGCGGCACCTTCGGCGGCCGAAAGTCCTGGACAGAGACGAAACTCAGCTAGGTTCGGCGGCACCTTCGGCGGCCGAAAGTCCCAGACAGAGACGAAAGTCTCTTTTCGGGGGCACCTTCGGCAGCCGAAAGGCCTGCCTCCCCAGCCATGTTCGGCGGCCGAAAGTACCTTCGGCTGCCGAACCTGGTTTCTGCCAAAGGGCAGAAACTTGGCTCCCTTTGCACATTTCGCCTCCAAACCTTCCAAACATGCATATTTTTCAACCAAAGCATGCATACAAGTTCCTAGGGGCCTCAAACATGCATATACCCCATCTACAACACTTCAAACATACTCAAACAACACACATTGTTCAAAACATCAATATATACCCATAACTCAACATATACCCTAGCATGCATTTCTACCCTTAGATCTTGCATAAAACTTATTTAAAACCCATAAGGAGCTTAAGATCGGCTCTTACCTCTTGAAGATCGAGGGTTGAGGAGATCTAAACTTGGAGATGGGAGAAGTTCCAACTTTTGGTCTCCAAGCTCCAAAACTCGTTCTAAGCACAAAGATCTTCAAAACCAAGTGAAAACAAGTGAAAATACTGAAAGATTTAGAGGAAGAACATTGAAAATGGGGAAGGGACGGCGGAAAGCTCACCTTGGCCGAAAATGGGGAAAAGCTCGCCCGTTTTCGGCTAAGGGACCCTTTTATAGTGGCTGGCCAGACCACGTTCGGGGGCCGAATGTGCCTCCGCATCCATGCAAATGTTCGGCGGCCGAACATGAGGTTCGGCGGCCGAACCTTGACTTCCCTCACTCATGCTTTCGGGGGCCTAACGTGCCTCCAAAACGCATGCACGTTCGGCGGCCGAACTTGACTTTCGGCGGCCGAACCTGGATTTTCCTCCAAAGCTATTTTCATGTAAAAACTCATTTAATTCACACTTAAAATCATTTAAAACATAAAAACATTTCATAAAAACATGACTTTACCCTTCTAGAGGTCTCCGACATCCGAGATTCCACCGGACGGTAGGAATTCCGATACCGGAGTCTAGCAGGGTATTACATTCTCCCCCCCTTAAGAACATTCGTCCCCGAATGTTCCTCAACTAACACATGCATAGCAATCAACATAACATACATACAACACATAAAGACTAACCTTAAAAGAGATGAGGATATTGCCCGAGCATGGACTCCCGTGTCTCCCAAGTGCATTCTTCTATATTGTGGTGGTTCCAAAGGACTTTCACCATCGGGATTTCCTTGTTCCTTAGCTTTCTGATCTGGGTGTCTAGGATCCGTACTGGCTGTTCAACATAAGTGAGATCCTCTTGGATCTCCACATCAGGCTCACTAAGAACCTTGCCCGGATCTGACACGAATTTCCTCAACATAGAAACATGGAAAACCGGATGGATTCTTTCCATTGAAGCAGGTAAATCCAGCTTGTACGATACATTCCCAACCTTTTGCAAGATTTCAAAGGGTCCAATGTACCGTGGAGCCAGCTTACCTTTCTTCCCAAAGCGAACCACTCCTTTCATTGGAGACACTTTAAGCAATACCAGATCCCCCTCCTGAAATTCCACTTGCCGTCTGCGGATGTCTGCATAACTCTTCTGTCTGCTTGCAGCTGTCTTGATTCTTTCTCTGATCATGGGCACCACCCTGCTGGTGATCTCTACTAGCTCGGGTCCTGCTAAGGACCTCTCTCCTACCTCTTCCCAGCAAACAGGTGATCTGCACTTCCTTCCATATAAAGCTTCATATGGAGCCATCCCGATGCTAGCATGATGGCTGTTATTGTAGGCAAACTCCACCAAAGGTAGATGCTGCCTCCAAGAACCGCCAAAGTCCAGCACACACATTCTGAGCATATCTTCTATGGTCTGGATGGTCCTCTCTGACTGTCCGTCTGTCTGTGGATGGAAGGCAGTGCTGAAATCCAACCTAGTACCCATGGCATCCTGCAGACTCCGCCAAAACCTGGAGGTGAACTGGGGCCCTCTATCTGACACGATGGAAACAGGAACCCCATGCAGTCTGACTATCTCATCAACGTACACCTGCGCCAACTTGTCCACAGAATAGCCACTCCTGACAGGGATGAAGTGAGCAGATTTGGTGAGTCTGTCCACAATCACCCATATGGAGTCCAATCTGTTGGACGTCGCCGGTAACCCCACTACGAAGTCCATAGCTATATTCTCCCATTTCCACTCTGGAATGGGTAGCGGGTTAAGCATTCCAGCCGGCTTCTGATGTTCCAGCTTCACCCTCTGACATACTTCGCAGGCTGACACAAACTGTGCCACTTCTTTCTTCATAGCTGGCCACCAGTAAACTTTCTTCAGATCCTGATACATCTTGGTGGCTCCGGGGTGAATGCTGTATCTTGCATTATGAGCCTCTCTCATAATGTCTCCTTTTAGCCCTATGTCATCTGGTACACACAATCGACTCCCATAGCGGAGGATCCCTTTGTTGTCGAATCTGAACTCGCTGTCTTTGCCCGACTGAACAGTCCTGGCAATCTTTACTAACTCTGGGTCCTCATGCTGTTTCTGAGCCACCTGCTCCAGAAACACGGGTGTCACTTTCATCTGAGCAACCAAGGCACCTATACCAGACAACTCCAACTGTAGACCTTCCTCAATGAGCTTGTAAAACTCCTTCACCACCGGTCTCCTCTCTGCCGTGATGTGGGATAGACTGCCTAGTGACTTCCGGCTTAGGGCGTCTGCCACGACATTCGCCTTACCCGGATGATACTGAATCTTGCAATCATAGTCACTCAGCAACTCTACCCATCTCCTCTGTCTCAAATTCAGATCTCTCTGACTCAAGATGTACTGCAGGCTCTTATGATCTGTAAAGATCTCACATTTTACCCCATAGAGGTAGTGC